>NW_022732402.1:273579-285395 GCF_011630105.1 Anneissia japonica
CCTAATTTATTCCAATACATTTGTCGAATTATTATCCAGAAGTGCGGGAGTGATAACAAGAGGTTACATTAAGGCCACATGCTCGGGAACAATATGGCATTTCGTTTTAAGAACAAGTAATCTTTCAATACCAATCCTTTCTTTTCTGTAGAGCTCATAAGAACAGGCCTAAACAAGGCAGGTACCGATAACTTAGTTATTTTTCGGTCAACGATTCAAAATGAGGATTTTCTTGTATTTTGCTCAAGGCTACAACTCGGGCGACTTAGTTTGGTTGACAAAACAATTTGATTCTGCGACTACCGCAGTGTTACGTAGATAATTTTATGCTTTTATTTAGTAGAAAATATTTTTTTAAAATGTTTTCTGATAGCAGTAGCGGTAAATTTCCTACATATTGCTATATAAAAGTATAGACTCTATACAGAACTACAAAGATGAGTACCAGTTTGACTTCGTAGAAAAATAGGAAAGTGGTTAACATATTTTCTTCCTTAAATCAGCGATAACAAAATACGATAATAATAGTAATATGTTAGCCTTATATTTCAACAAGTGCTTTACATTATTAATCCGTTCATGGATCAAAATAAAATTTTCTGCCGCTTTGATGGTAACCGCAGAGTTATGTAAAACTTTCTGCCGTTATTGTGTATATTAATATAATTTCAGTTTTAAATCATAAGTTATTTGAAATCCAAGTTAATACTTTAAAGAAAGCACATGAAGAATAAAATATCAGAGATGCCATGCCTTCTATCAGTTATTTGATAACACCTAGGTGAATAATTAACCAAGTTTCTGTACTTCATATTTCTTAAAATTGTTATGAAAACGAATTCTCTACCGTTTTTGTGTAATTTTATTTCATTTCAAAAGATTTTAAACGATTTTTCCCCATAATCCACAGCAGTTATAAATTCCATTCGTGCATGGTACGCCCCTGAACTAAATAACTTTAGAGTAATGTTCACCTCAGGAACGCGCACTGCAATTTAAAGTTACTGTATAGGTCTACTCTATAAAGTACAACAGTGAAAAATTCTCTGGTATGTTCTGTGATACGGTACGAATGATAACGCCACGTTAACTCTTAAGACATTGCAGGGCCGTCGGACCCGCACAGGCTGCAGCGGCTTTGTCGGACCACTTTTTTCAATTATGATATTATTTTTTAAGTAAATATATACGGATAGACCTACCTATAAATTATATGAATTTATTATAACATTTGCATCACACTGTCTTTCTATGTTATATTTAAACAACATTCCGCCATGTGTTTGTTTTTGTATTGCCTTGTAGGCCTACATTTCAAATGTTTTGACAATATTTAATTTTAGTACCGTAATTAAGATTGATTTCGAAAATGTTCAGAGTTATAAATATAAAATAACACTTAACTATTTATAAAATGTTGGGAGCTGGAGTCGGCCCTTCCTTCCCCATTGATTGCAGCTTGGGCTCGCTTCACTTCAGTCTGCAATAGTCTTAATAACTTAAACATGCCACCACCATTTATTATACAGTGTGTCATCAACGGCACCATCATCATCATCAACATGATCATCATCATCATCATCATCATCAGCAGCAACATCATCGTTATCACCGTCACCATCATCACCGTCATCATTATCGTCGACCTCTCATCATCGCCATTAACACAGATCACTACCATTATCATAATTATTTCGTACTTATTCTGGGCACTCAGGTAAACAAAGTTCCCACAGTAGAACCTCTTGACCCCTGTCAAACTAACCACCTTTTCGCAAAGAAATCTGGATTGCCTTTAAATCTTAGTGCTCTATTAGATGATCTGTCTGCTATAAATAAACCAATTTGACTAAAATTAAAGTGTACTGTAATCGGTATAAGGCATAACAGAAACAACACAGCACCTAAAAAAACCCCAAAAAAACAAAACTTAACCATTCAAGTGATAGTACACCTCATCTAGAGCGTGATAAATTATTTATTATTGCTTCAGATAGCTCGAAATTCTACGGTATGCATTAATTTGTAGGCCTATTTCCAAATATAATGCATAGAATATTGTATCCTGTTTATTTAATTGCAATTGTTTATATTTCCCAATACCCTGCACGTTGTGTAAATATAATTTATTGTTATTCATTGTATATATTCGTGTTCCTTTCACTTTATGAATGGAGGAATAACCAACTCAATTCTTCTATATTATGGCACTTATAAAAAATTGAATTTTGAACAAGTTATCGTTTCGCAACAGACCTACATTGATTTAAAATGGGCCTACGAATTGTGACTTGGTTATTATTTTAAGTCATACAGTACTACCTTTTCTGTGTCCATGATATAACATTTTTAACCTGGGTGCTTCTCTGGGCCTACTCTTGAGCATTATGTAGAAGGTATTTTTGTGAATGTGCCTAATGTCTTCTTGAGTATAGAGGAGAATAGGATGCCATGTAAGGTCGTACTCTTTAAAAAAATCTTCCTATGGGGGTACCTCATGGACTTCTTCGGTCTGCAGTGAACATAACAAAAGCATGCTCCCATCAAAATATTTAAGCAGGGGCACTATTACTCCCATATAATCCTATACTGTATTCAGGCCACTGCGATATATACAGTTATTGTACTGCGTATTTTATGACAATAACGTAGATTTACAGTATTTGTATCTGTATAATAATAAAATTGTGTAATTAATTTCGGCCCCGATTAGAGACTGTTATCCGACAGGGTACTATTAATCCCCTTTCATAAAAAAAAAGCACGATGAAAAGTTTCTGGCCCCGAATACTAGACTCAGACATATAGGAATGATATTTAGCGGGGGATGCTTTTACTATGGATCACTTCAGTGAAAGATTAATTTTATTAACTGTATACAGCTTTGTTAGCCTGATCGGCCAAATTATATGCGTCAAGGGCCCCGATTATAGGTCTAACTGTCGAACTAGGGCCCTTCGGAACCTAATTACGCCACTGTCTGAGATTCCATATTTTCAAAGTCTGCTCCCCTCAACCCCAAGCATGGTGGGGCTGGGGTGGGTGGGTATGAACTATAGTCCCGCTAGCTTTATTAAATCTTGTGTCTGCCAATGTACAGCAGGCTGGTCAAGGGCAGAGACTCTACAGTTTGTCAGCTGCTATTTCCGGGCAACCAGAGGTGCCATAGGGCCTATTTCTGAAATTTCCGCGCCTCAGCCCCAACCATAATGGGGGCTGGGTGGATATGCTCTCATACCGCTCTAACCAATTTTTTAGCGCCCAAATTCATTGAGCACCTATTCTGAATTTTAAAGTTCAGTAGTAACAGAACAAGTGACTGCACTTTTACCACAGTGAGACCGAGTGTAGGCTATTGCCCTATAGCCTCAGGCTTTAATCATATATTTGTTTAAATCACTAAAACTGCTACTCTAACAAACACTGTACACACTTACCTGAGGACTGACGAATTTAACAGGGTTACCGTAACGAAAACCCAGGTTAAATTTATCCCACCATTCAAGCCCTCTCATTTTCATTAAAAATGTATTACCAACGAACCCGCAATGACCACGTTCTTTCCTTCTTCAAGAAAAATTTAAATAACGTGCAGTAGGCATCTACACTTTTGTAATATGCGGGATTATTTCTCTGGTAGATTTGCGGCAGATGTAAGTGCAATTCTTTATTCGTGTACAAAGCGTGCTTCGATTGGTGGAATTTGATTTCTAAAATAATTTTAGACTGTTCCACTTTAATGCTTCATACATTCATGTAAATTTTAACAAAATGACGTGAAATGATTATCAAAAGATCACTTTATTTATATACTTGGTTGATTGCACCTTATAAGCCTATTGAAATAATATAGACACTTCAATTTTAACAAGATAAGGTTTCTTTATATCACCCTTAATATACTTTGGAATAGTCCACTTAACAGCGCAAGATGAAGTGTAATAATCCTGGAGCTATTAAATCATACATAGACTTAATTATTTACAATGAGATGCGGCATATTTCCTTCTGTTGCTTTCCCCTCTCAACAGTCTTCCATCTCTTACACCACTCCATAGTGTAGACCTACATGTTAGAGGAAAGAAGGATACTTGTATTGTTTAAGAAATAATAAGTCCAAATAAAATTTGTCTTTTTTCAATTCAATTCACTTTAATTCAATTTGGTTTTATTACAAATGAAAATAACTCATTTGGATATATAAAATGATAAATATAAAAAATTGCACATTAGAAAGTTATATTAAAACAGATAAGAACAATATATAAAAACATTCAAATTCAGGATTTTTTTAAAAATGAACAGTCGCTGAACTTGTCATTCGTATCTTCTAAAGACTATATGACTAAAAATGGGCCATCCAAGAACTAAAAAAAAAGCGCTCATTTTTTCGTTCTTTTTCGCATTTTCAGGTAAGCCTGAATCGTCGAGAGGGGTAACGTTATAATCATCCTATATAATGTCATTGCTGGAAAGAATCTTTACTCTGCTGGGTAGTTTGGTCTCGGAGGGGAGCTCGGGGCCTCCTTTGCTTGGGCCGATAAAGCTCAAGGGCGTTACGCAACTGACCGGAATGTCAGGTATCGGTTTTTCAGAATTTGTTTTATTGTATGAGTAGTGCATTTATTATATTAACGTTTATTTCTGTACAAAAGGGATACATTAAAGGTCGATTTGGAGGGGAAAATATCCGACTTATCGATGACACAATACACAACAAAAATAACAAATGCAGACGTTACCCTTATTTTAGATTTTCAAAAGGCTTTCAATAGTGTAAGTAGGAAATTTATGTTTTCGGCGCTAAAGAAATATAATTTCGGTAACTCTTTTATAAGTTGGGTGCAAACACATACAAATTCCGAATGCTGTGTGACAAACAATGGTTGGATGTCCGAAACATTCGTTATTCAGCGTGGAATAAGACAAGGTTGTCCCCAGCCTGTCTGCACTTCTTTTCATTATTGTAGTTGAAATAATGGCCACAAACATTCGTAATGAGGAAAATATTACAGGAATTAAACTGCCTTTAATAAATCAAAATAACAAACGTGAAGTAAAAACAGCACAATTAACGGACGATACAGCGATACTAAACACACACACACACACACACACACACTAAACAGCATTAATTGCAGCTTAAAAACAGTTGACCAATTTTGTAAAATTGCAAAACTTAAATTAAACAAACAAAAAACGAATGCAATGTGGCCTGGGATGTGGAGAAACAAGAAGGAACAACACGGAAACATAAATTGGATTGATGCGCCCTTAAAATCATTTGGGTATATAGGCCTATAGGCTATGATTAAAAAAAAACATTGTATTGAGAAAAACTGAGACGATAAAGTACTAAAGTTTGAAAAAGAACTCGAGCAATGGGGACAGAGAAATTTAAGTATGTACGCTAAAATGTGTATCCTAAATACACTAGCTTTAAGGTAACGTACTTAGCTACCATAATTGATACACCACAATATGTAATTGATAAAGTAAGAAAAAAATGTTTGATTTTTATATATATAAAAAAAAAAATAAGGAGGTTCAGTGCGGGGGAATGAAAATACCATGTCTTGAAGCAAGAATAATGTCTTTGCACATTAACTGGTTCAAACGTTTATTAAATGAAGATACAAAAGACATGTGGAAGCAAATACCGTTGTACTATCTACAACATTTGGGTACTTAAATGCAACCAACATTGATTATATAAATAATCCTTTATATACTCTAATGCCAAGATTTTATATTAATATCTTGCGTTCTTTGTGTAATTTAAATAATTCTTCTCCTTAAAACGTTAATACATATGAAAAAGTGTGTAATCAATTTATCTGGATAAATAAAAACATAGTTTTAAAAAACACATCATTACTCTTTAGATCATGGGTTAACACGTTGACTGCCAGACCTTTTTTTAACAGTTCCTTCCCGTGTGCCAAAATAGGCCTAAAGCAAAATTGGATTTCTGATTGGAAAAGAATATTGCCAGCAATACCATTGGAATGGAAACGCTTAATTCGTGATTCCAACTTTGCTGAAAGAACTTTTAACAGGGCAACTGATTCAAATTATTTCTATTGTATGAATAGCAGAGAAATTTATAATTGTAATGTTTCTAGTTATTCCGAAGAACCCTGTGGAATCCAGTCGAAATGGGAAATGATTTTTAACAACCAAAACATTATATGGAAGACAGTCTGGTTAAAGAAAAGTCAAGTTTATTTCAGAAAAAAAGCTTGCAAATTTTAATTTTAAATTATTGCATGGTATAATATCGACAAGGTCTGGACTTTGTAAATGGAAACTATCAGCCAATGATTGTTGTCTATTTTGTAATGTAAAAGACGAATATTATTTATTATGGGAGTGTATACGCCATAGCCGTCTAGAAGAAAATAAACGAAACCATTGAACCAGAGTTTGGGTACACGGTCAATTTTTATTATAGGTACAAAAAAAAATAATTTTAGATACAGACAGCACTTGTAAACAACATATATACAATTGCATGTTTTTGTTTATACAAGGCCGCTGTCCTTAAAACAGCGGGGAAATTAAAATCAATAAAGGCTTTGCTTGCATATGAAATGTATGCAAGGTCCACAATATTCAGAAAACTGTTATTCGATATATAACATATTAATATGCTGTCTGCTACCATTATTAGTGTTATTTTTGTTATTAGGTATTTTTCGCCGCCGACGTTAACATTAACTTTAACGTTAGTACCCAACATGCAACGCGATAGCTCCGCCCCTTTTGTAAACAAATCGAAATACGCATGCGCAAACCTGTAACTAACGTACGTCGAGCACGTAAAATCCTGAAATTAACGTACTCCGCAACACAAGATGAATAAATTATGACGTCATCCGTTAACGTTAAGGTCGTGCGGCGAAAACTACCTATTATTGCAGTACTGTCGGTTTAAGTGACGGTTTAGACTTATACAATATTTTATTGGATGCTACGACATGTCTAACGAATGAATAAAATTTAATCTGAAGGCTTTTGAATATCGGACGCTCAGGTGTAAAATATAAAAACCTGTTGAATTTGGAGAAATGTCTCAAATTTATTTGGTAATAATACTTAACAAAAAGTAATAAAATAATAGAATTTTACATAAAATGGGATGGTATTTTAATTTACTGTCTGTGATGATGTTTCTTCGATACGTCCTGTCTAACGAATGAACACAATGGGTGTGTGAAGGATTTGAATAGAAGAGCAATATCTTCACTTTTGCAAAAAATAAATAAATATAATAAAAATAAATAAAATGTTATAATGGATAAATCAAGGTATTATTGTATATAGGAATTATAAAATTTGATAGTATTTCAACTGACTACATATAATGAGAGTTTATTCGAGGAACGACGTATCTAATGAATGAATAGAATACAATGTTGTATAATAGTCTTGACATAGAAGAGTAATGTCTTAAATATAAAAAAAATATAAGGATAAGGCAATATATATATATATATATACTGTCTCTTATACACATCTAGATGTGTAAAAAAGTAAAAAAATAAATAGTAGGCCTTATATCTTAATTAACTGAATCGAATTGTGTATACGTTACCGAACATAAAAGCTTGATTGAAAAATGTAAAGGGAATTTATAGAAAGTGAAGTGACAATGAAGCAACTACACTACCGTAGTTTAGTTAAGTATGACCATACTATTTTCTCTATGGTATGACGCAATCTTTCCTCGAATAAACGCACCGAAGCGTTTATTGTTTTCTCGAATAAACTCCCCCTAAATGACTGTAAACAAATCTAATGGAAGCAGTGGCGAAATGATGGGGCCGGGGGGCCCTGTGGCTTTCTGAGAGTGGTGGCCTTTGAGTCTTGGTGGCCAAGTCGATTGTGGGATTTTAGATGTGCTCGTTTTTTTTAAATTATGTTTGTCATTGCATTCTAAAAGTTTTTCAACGACAAAATAAATAATATGAGTGGCTAATCCTCTAAATGGCCGGAAATGGCACTCACAGACTTAAAATTTAAAAAGTATGGGGCCCTTTTTAATTCGCCACTGGATATAATATGTCCATGTCAGAGACACATTATGCTGTTATGTATCAACAAAACCCTTTTGGGTCAGGGTGCTAGATCGAGGATCATGTGGTTAGGGACCTTTCGGGGGCCCCTACAACTCGGGGGCCTTGCGGACTACGGCACGAGGGCACGCTATAGGCGTTACGCCACTGGATGGAAGCAACATCATTCTCGACCCGTTCTGTTAATTCTACTACAGTAATGTTACTTTTTTACCTGCTTTTGATCTAGAGTCTATGAGATCAAGCAATAACACATTTTGATGGTACGTGTTTGACACACAACAACAAAAAAGCCTATTCCCTCAAATAAACGCCCCCTCAAAAACCTTTCTGAACATCCGAATAAATACGGTATCTGTGACATGTGGCTTTTTATAGCTTGTTCTATCATGCCATAGGCCTAGGCCTATTACAGTACCGTATTCTATATCAATTCTTTGGTTGTTGTATTTAGAAAAGCGCCGCCTCTAACTGGGGTCACTGGCATTGTAATAGATCATCCCAAAAATACTTACGATGGCTCATAATGTAATAACAAAGATTCCAATCCTTTTTAAAATAATTGTACCAAGTGCCAGGTACGCTGTTTACTTATTTAGAGACATAGGTCTATGACATTCCTAATGCACGTTAAACATCTTGTAGGCCCATAGAATATTCCATTTTACCTCTCTTTAAAAAAAAATCATAAATAAATATATATATTTAATTAAAAAATATATAAATATTTACATATATTAATCGCATCGTATGTCGCCAGAAGCCGTATGCAAATTGGTTAACTTTCCTACGTTATTATTGGCACACAGAAATCGTTGGGTAGGTCCTATCACGTCCGGAACACATCGTAAGAAGAGTTGTGCATAATTACGCAACAACAAAACTTTCTAATTTCAAAATTTAGTATCGTTTCAAAACACTATATGATCACTCAAAATTTTGCTATGTAACAAACGATAGCAAGAAATAAGAATATAGTAATGTAAATCTAAATAAACTGACCCGATGTACAGCACCGTATAAATACCAAATTCTTAATTCTAAAGAGCAAACACAGCAGAATATGTACAGCAGGAGCCCCTAGACACACAGCAAGAAGGGCGGTAATTACAGACCTTCTGGGATCATTTTCCCAATCTAGATTACCTTTATAGATATAAGAATCTCCATGTTCATTGAGGCCGCCGGCAGCCCAATAAATAGCGGTAAAAATAAAGTAAATCGAAGCATAAATGGAAGGATAAATAAAGTGAATAAGACGGTATGGGTTTGCAACGGCAAACACGTCAATGAGAACGAGGAGCGTATTGACGCCGTGGACATGTACTACGTAAGTATGGACAGTGTCTACCGCGGGATCGTAGACTAGCACCCAAAAGAGAAGCGTCACAGTCACAGCAGCACTGAAGGCCACCACTTGTAAGAGCCACGTCAACGAAAAGTAGAACGGTAGGGTTTGGGCCGGGGTTGTGTTGTGGTCGCTTTGCATGCCTCCTTCAACAAGTTTCATGTTGTTATCTACTTCTTTTGACCGATCTGAAGAAACAAAATGAAACTCACAGATTTAATGGTAATATACTAATATCATTTTAGTTGTGAATGTTGCAATGTACATTAAATTTGTTTTAAGAGTTTCCGTTCAGGTGATGCAACGACAAACGAAGATGTGGTAATCGTCTGAATTTTGACTTTCAAATATTGACAACAGTCAATAACATTATTACCAGTAACATTAACGCAGATGTGACCGAGACCGTTATCGCCATCGTTGCCACCATTATCCTAATCATTTATTTAATTTCATTTATTCAATATCCAGGTAAAAGCAATACAAGACAAAACATACAAACAAGATGTTCGTTACCCAAGGATTGCTAAAGGTACATGTGCTACCAAGTGACTCTCATACGCTAAACATTTTTACATAAAAACAGGCCTATACATAAAAAAAAAAACAAAAACAAAAACAAATATGAAGGATTCTAAGAGATCAGCAAATCAAAATTTGGAATTAAAATATAATGACTGTTAAAAAATTACAGTGAATCAATCATCATCATCGTCGTTGGCGCCATCGCCACCGCTACGAGCATCATTGTCGTCATCGTCATCAACCTAATCATTACCACCATCAACAATGTCATCAACGGCACCATCATCATCATCAACATGATCATCATCATCATCATCAACATGATCATCATCATCATTCTCATAATTGTCGTCGTCGTTATCATCATGCCTAATATAGTTATAATGGACTCCCAATGTTGAATGTGATCTTATGCTTTCCAATGTACGTTTGACTGTATCATGTTTTTGCTGATAATGTAAATAAAGTGTATTGAATGATTGGCTAATCTTTAGACATTGCGGGGACCCCTTTGTCAGGGAGAAAATAACACAATTCGTCGGGGAGAAAATATTGATTAAATAAGCCTTTCCAACCCCTAAATTATCATAGTTTTGAGGGCTTCGTCCCCTGGACCACTTCCGACAGATATTGAGCGACGCCAAACCACGCACTCAATCTCTCGCCGGAGAAATAGCCACCCACCCCGTCGGGAAAATCCTGGCCACACCCCCTGTCTTCAAACTCACATTTATGATAAATTATGACTGCGATAGCAGCAATGATGAAATACATCGTTAGCAACAGGTAACTCCAATTGGATATATAAATAAACCACTTCCATTTTGTATCGGCAATGCGGTAGTGAGGTTCTGTGCCCCATTCTTTCAGTACCAACACCAGCCACACTAACTGGTATAAAGCGATCAGGCATCGATAGATAATGTACGACGCAGGCTGCCAACCCCAATTAAACTGCAATTAAAGATTAATGACCAATATACATATCTCAATATATCTTATTATAAATCAAATATCATGCAAGTATTTTTCATTTACATGGCATCATAATTATGAAAGAATGGCATCCTTATATCATTATATATATCACTAAACTGGTACAGCCTATTACAATAAATGACAATATATTATTTATGTATCATTAGTATATTATATAGTAGGCCTAAATGGTACATATACACAACACACACACATGTTGGATGGGTAGGTGTTTGAGCCAACATTTTCACAGACGTCGCAGATTTACTGTATATATATTATATATAAAATAATAAGAATAATATATATATTATTTTATATATATATACATTTATATAAAATAATATATGTAAACATAGACATTGATAGGATTTAAAAAAATCATACACAGTTGACGTATTATAGGAACATAATATTATTTGGCACAAATATTTCGTCCTGTCCTCAGGATATTCTCAAAGTGAGTGAGACAATGTTAGAAAATCATGCTGAGTGAAACAATAGGTAAAAAGTTTATCATAATACTACGGTGACTAATAAGAGATCAATACTTATTGAATGTACAGACACTAGCAAAGCCTAGGTCTTTATTGAATCCGTTGATGTGTGAATTGATATATATATATATGTATATATATATATATAGGCATATACATAGGCATATATATATATATATATATATATATATATATATAGGAATAAGGTAATAAACACGAAACAGTCTTGTGTTAATGCCATAATTATGCAATATCTTAATATATTACTATTTATACATAACACTACCATTATAATTAATAATCATATTATATTTTTTATAGGCCAATTGTAATTGTTATGTATATAAAAAAACATATAGTAAAACGAATCAAATAATCATAAAATTAACG
>NW_022732402.1:285474-308768 GCF_011630105.1 Anneissia japonica
CAATCATATATATATATATATAGGAATGAAAAAATTATCAAAGGAAAGTCGGTCAATTCACATTTCAATGTAATAGACACAAATAATTGATAAAAGCAACAGGACAAACAATGTAGGCCCGTTAATGTGTAGATTCTAAATAGACACAGAAATTTACTCACGGATGGAACAGCGAATCTCCTTGGTGACTCCCTTCCAAATCCGATTGAACTCAGGCCTACGAGCGTTCGATCTGATCGACACATTGTTGATCGTTGTAGCTGCTTACAGACGACGCTGCTGCTGTTGCTCAGGTACCAGAAGCTCTTACGAAAAGCTCTGGCGGAACTAAAAGCAGTAGCTTTAATAAACAACATGATTTGGTAGAATGTAAACAAGCACATCCGATAATCGTTGATGTTTTGCTTGATGAGACAATTTCTATTGTCGAATGAAGAGCCAGGTCCGACCTTTGTAGGCCTAATATTATTTTCCATTGCATCGTGCTAAGCACAGCGAGTACTGCTGTACAGACAATAGCAGTTCTTTATGGAACGCCGTTCTTGCATTCTGGTATAGCATTTCATTCGGAACATTTCATTTACTGTAATCTGCTGGCCCATTTAACATCATGTACTACTTTTTTGTCATTACTTATTCTGCGCAGTAAACCATTTACGCACTTTTATTCGGCACAATCAAATTCGGCGTATTTGATTTGGCCATTCACCATTAACGTACCATGCCAGGGCCTACAATCGCCCGATGAAGACGAAAGCTTAAGAAAATGAATAGTTAAAGTGGTGCATAAGCCACAGTTTGACAGAGATGACTCGAGTACGTACTCTATTATTTCAAGTCATCACATTTTATTGACAATTTTGAAAGGCAGAAAGTTAAATATTAAGCAGTTATTTTAGGTCTTACATTTTGGGGTTTTTCATGGGCGGCGGGAATTCAAGCTTTGTTTTATCAGGAAATAATCATCCAATTTACCGAATGCCATTGTCGAATACCAAATTGCTGACAATTTACCGAAACCAGTTTGCCGAATTTCAGTTGCACACCTAATAGGCTAATCCTAAATCCGAGTGTGCCGAATTTCATATTGTCAACTCCTCTTTGATTAATATCAAAAGACTAATACATCCTGAATCCAAATGTAATGTTAAACGGGTCGAATGTAAAAAGAGGTTGGTAAAAATTAATATTTACTGAAATTATGCATGATAAATTAGGTAATAAACTGACCAAGTGGTTCAAATGTAATAAACTTCTCTTAAATATAAGTAAGACAAATTAGACCAATGTTATATTTTGGACCAGGCAAAAAAAGTTGAAAGTACTTTCGTAA
Organism: Anneissia japonica; assembly: GCF_011630105.1. Taxonomy (NCBI): domain Eukaryota; kingdom Metazoa; phylum Echinodermata; class Crinoidea; order Comatulida; family Comatulidae; genus Anneissia; species Anneissia japonica. The sequence continues at coordinate 286,808 of NW_022732402.1, forward strand.
AACTCGAAATCAATGATACATTAGTAGAACGAAAGGATAATGTTATGTTCCTAGGTATTGTGTTAAATGAACGCCTTTGCTGGAAGAATCATATCAACTATATTTCATGAAAATCTCTAAATCAATCGGTGTTTTGTTCGAACAAAGTCTTACTTCCTCAATACTTAAAGCAACGATCTTACCTAATATAAAATATGACAACATTATTTGGGGAAGTACTTACAAAAGTAATCTTTACTATCCTCAAACATCAAAATTGTGCCGCTCGATTAATTACCTCATCACAATTTAAACAATTTAAAGTGCTGGGCCATTGTTCCTAAACTTAAAATTCTTGATGTTTTTAATGTTAATAAGATAACTATACTGTGTTTTATGTACAAGCAAGTGAAAAAAGAGTTGCCCATTAGAATGCTCGGTTTATTTGATGAGAATGTTCGAAATAAAGAGGATATTGAATATAATCTCCGTAAAAAAAGTTACTTATTACCTCCCTAATTTAGACTAACTCTTTTATAATATTTAATGAACCTAAACCAATAGAATGAGTTGGTAAACGAATCAAATGTATTACACATTGTGTAACTTCAAATCAAAATTTAAACAATTTCTGCTCAAATGTGAAGCAAAACTTAATCATGAGAATTTAAACATATGTACAACAATGACTGTTTACCTTTTTTTAGCTGTGTTTATGATATGTTTTGATTGTTTTGCTCTAAGTTTTGTTAAATAGGGATTACAGAGACAAGCCAACTCAGGCTTCTATGTAGTCTCTCGACCAAAACTGCTTTCTATTTATACCTTTGTTTCAATTGAATTGATTTTGTTCTTTTGTTTAAATTCAGTTGTTTAATTTGGTCAATAGATAATGTACTTTGAATGAATAAATATAAAACTAATAAAAGTACTTCGTACTTTTCTTGCATAGTTGAGACTTGAGAGATTTAAAATGCGTGACTACACCAGTTGGCTGGGGAAGGGTATGGCCCGGAGGGGCCCACCGGGATCCAGAGGCGGAGAGCCCCGGTGGGTTCCATGGGCCCCTGACGCTCCGACGATCAGGAAGTGTTTGTTCATCAATACCGGGTACGGTAAATAAACAAAAATATTTTTAATAATGCCACGTCCAATTTGAGTTTCAATGTCATTACGTTTAATTTTAGCACCCAAAGGTACACAAACATTTTATTACTAAAACAAACAAAAATGAATAGGCATAGCCTACTGATCAATTTTAGTAACGCGTCAGTGAAGAATTAAGTACTATATTCACGAAAATACTGTCTAATGACTCAATTTACTGCATGACCGTTTTTATATTTTAAATAAAACCAATTTCTTCTAATTTTAACTGCATTTTCCTCTAAATTTGTGATAAATTCGTTATCACGCATAGACCTGTGCTGAATGCGTGACAAATGCGTGATCACGCATGTGTTTCAGCTAAAATGCGTGTTTTATCCAAAATCACTTTGAAATGCGGGACCGTCCCGCACGATGCGAGACGGTTGATAACTATGTTCTAGTAAGCCTATATGTATATTCACAATTCATAAAATAATAATACTTAGGCCAACTGTTCTCTGAATTTAAAGATTTTGATCCATGTATTCTCAGTGCACATCAGTTTAAACAATGGCGTATCTAGGGGAGGGCGCGGGGGCGCACGCCTCCTCCCCCCAAAAAATTACTCGCGCCCACCCCCCACCCAAAAAATCACGGTCAAGTAGTTAAAAATCACCATATTTTGCGAATTAGCGCCCCCAACTGATCATCGAGCCCTCCCCCGCTTTACCTTCGCGCCACGAGCGACCGCTCACCGGTCCGCGCGTTCCTCCACGCTTAAGTATGTGGAGGTACCGGCAGGCGCAAGTTATTATAGGCCTATTGGGTTTTTTTGGAAGAGCTAAAAGACAGAATTTTTTTAAATAATTAGAATGTTTATTTGTACAAAAAATATAAGGCTACGTAGAATGTTCATTTGTATAAAAATAAATATCTTATTATTGAAAAAAAAAAAATCTTAAAATAGGAAAAAGCAAATTGAATACCAAGACGCGATTCGAACTTACAAGCTCAAATTCCTTAGAATACATCCTTAACTGACCGCGCCATCCATGCAAAGTGCCATGTTAGTAGTAATGACAGTAATGTACAGTCCCTGTTTTGTTACCTTTGTGTCCAACTCCCAAAAAAGGGCGATGAACGTTTGTTGGAAATCACCTCTAGTTTATGTGTACAAAAATTTCCTGCACGTCCGTTCAAACTGGCGACGCTGGACGCTTTTAAAGTTCTGGTAACAAGAATAAGAACAGCAGTATACGCTCTGGAGGTCAGCGCGTTGCGCGGACCCAAAAAATGAAAGCAGCAGAGACAGAGTGGGGGTGGGGTATACGATGCTACCCCTTTATCTTTTCCGTATTATGTTTACATATAAAACACAAGAACAATAATCAGCAAAATCAACTCTTAACAACAAATAACTATAAGTACAACAAAGACAAAACAATAAACTGAAAGCATGGAATAGCTCTATAAGCCAAACGTGTTTCAACATGCGTGGCAAAACCTATATTAGGCCCTATTATACAAGTATTGTAATTCCGCTACCATACCAAACATAGATCACATATGTATTCTAAAAAGACACAAAGAACATTGTAATAATGAGATATGCTGCTGGGTCTACAGATACTTGGCGCCCAAAATGGCAATGAAGGCTAAGACAAGACCAAGATTGTTTCTGAGTCCATTATTGCATAGATCAGTTGAGCAATAGCAAAGCTCCGCGGAATCTTTTTCAGAAGCATGACACTCGTTATTTGCCAGTCCCTCTCTTATAGAAGTGCAACCACGAAAGGCAACCTCTCCAATAACGCCTTTCTGGAAAGAAAGCAACAGAAGCTCAAAATTAGTATTCAACACACACAACCATGACCCTATGTTGATGTGACATTTAAATAAAACACAGTAGTAATAGTTTTTCTGTAATTAAATAACATTTCATGACCGACTCACTGATGTGTACAGAATACATTCACAACTGTGCTTTTGAGCCTGTCACAAAACAGTACGGTATTCAATTCAAATTAAAATTTTATTTCTGGATGAACCATAAAATATACCTATTTTAAGATACACTTACACTTACTCTCCTCTGTGTGAGTAAAAAAAAAAACTTTTTATTTGCTTAATTTGTATTTTATTATGGAGGCGAAATATGTTGGAATTATTTTATAGACCTACTATGTGTATGTGTAGCTTAATTTACTTGGTTTTTTTTTTTTTGTTTTTTTTTGTTTTTTTTTATTTTGGGTTCATTCTCTATGTGTATGGATTTAAAGATTTGAAAATAAAATTGCATTGGCTTTTTAAAACTGCAATATGTAAAACAATGTTCTCGGTAATCGGACGCATAATACTAGTCCAACCGCTATATTAAACTTATAAGTTGACTTAAATACTGTATTCGCTTTATTTGAAATTAGAATGATAAATAAATCTCTCGGTAATCAGTTCATAAACATTACGTTATTATCTTACCATAACCATCCATGACATAACAAAGGGAACACGACGTTATTAGGCCTACAATCTTCGCGCACGTATGTTGCAGGAACGGTCGAACGTTACATACTTGTGTCATTAATTTCTACTTCGTATTTATGTTTCTACAAAATAACGTTTTCAACACCAAAATGTAACATTATTATAACGTTCTTACAATATAAGCTGGTTATTTAGTTGAAAATTACTTTATATTATAAATACGTATTTATCGTTGTACAAAAAACTGTCAGGTCATTAGCTGATAATAATAAATTTAAGTATTTTTACTTTTTTTTTATCTGTGTATTATATAATTTAGGCCTAACATCGCGATATTTCAATATATTTTAAATGAATATTTAATATTTTGGTTCATTTACTATAGTTTTACAGATTTTATGCTTGGCTTTATAATAAACATAAAATCATGCAACTCTAAGGCGATGGAATATTTTACGACTGAAAATTTAAAAATGTTACGTAATAAATACCGAATTGCTTGTTTTACCTTAAAAGCATATATCTTTTCCCTGTAAAGTAATGATGTTTAACAAACTACATTATTTTGTAGTTTATTATGTAGTTAGGCATCGTATTTGAAAGGTTTCTTCTTGCTAGGCCATGTAGCAAAGCCTTATGCTTTTTTGGGCTCGTCACTCTTGGATGTTCCGCGTTTCTTTTTTCATTTTCATTAATATTCCAATTATTATCTTATGTGTTGTACAATTGGTAATAATTAATTTGTAACTTATGAACAACTAAAATTTTACTCCGTGCACTCGCCTTCCTCCACCACCAAACCGCCTGCCCATAAATTGCTGAAAATTTAGTTGTGAGGCCTATAATGTGTGTATGTAAGCCTATGTGTTAATGTGTGTGTGCATTCTATTTATTATCCATTTTTTATATTACCTGTGAATAAGTAAAAATAATTTTAACCCGATTTAGCCCTTGATAGAACTTGCACCAGGCAATTAAATAAAATTGATTATACTTAAGTCATATATTAATTGATTAGTTAGACAATTATTATTAGTGTTTACCATGGATTTAACAACGACCTTCTACCATGGGTTAAAAATCATGCCTCATCGCTTAATTTTTCATGCATCGAAACGTTTTCTGACCGCTGGTCTACAATGTTGTAGTTTTTAGTGTTAACAAAGCTTGAATTTATCACTGTGTTTACGTACCCCACAGACTTTACCTATTGCACATGTCGTCTGAATGGCTTTAGAAGGGGTAAAATCATCTTCTCCGCAGCCAGAAAAACTTGTACAGCTGTGGCATGTATAGCACTTGAGAGCGTTAGCTGAAAATTCGTTAAACAAGAAATATTTCCTATAAAATAAACGCCGCAACATCTTTAACTTATTCTGGTTTGTATTTCCAAACTTAATAAATTAATGCATTCTTGAGAATGACTTACCATCTTCAATGCATTTCTGTTACGTATGGCACATTAACATAAAAATAATAGCCTACAGGTACAGGAATTAGTACGACTGGTGTAACAATAGCCACTGAGTTATTTACACTCTGGTCACAGGATTATAATAAGCAAAAGACATACTATACAGTACTGAGTACATTAGAAATGTGGAAAGTATAAAAATCATAAACCAGTGTAATACAGTATAATTCGCGTAGGCCTACCGTATGTAATGTTTACATTGGCATATCTGCAACGCTGGCGGCGCTCTACCCTGGTAGGCAGAAGATTTCGAGGTACCGTACTCGCGCGAATAAGCGCCCGGGCGCTTAAAATATTTTTTTGCACTTTCTGAGGGGCGCTTATTTAAACGGGGCGCTTATGAAAACAGAGTGGAAATCGAGGGGTTCTTATGGGGATTTATTAAATTCAAGAGGCACTTTTTGAATGAAAAAAATATTATGTAGGGACATTACGAATGGTGGTGCGACGGAAAAGATAATCGTCCAGAGAACATGGCTCATGACAAGAATGCTGCGAATATTTAGACCTACTTATTACAGCAGAATAGCAGATGCAATTAGTGTTGGTGGGTAGTGGTTAGCTTGTTGGCCATCGGCCGATTGAGATTAGCAGGATCATTGTAGGTTTTCTTGAAAACTCGGATGGGAATTTGCTAAAGGTGCAAATTGTCGGGAAAAGAAAAAGAGGAGTATAGGACTAGGCCTAGACAAATATGTAAGAAGAGCAAAGTAGTAAATATACTGTCTGTCCAGGAATTGGAGCTCTCATGTCCAAGAAAAATATCCTCATTTTTATATTGACCTAAGAAGAATGTGATTCCACTCTGCAGCTCAGATCATGCCAACAACCACAGTCCCAGGATTGATTGGATTATTGACTTGCTAAAAAGAAAATCACTTTATTCAAACGGGTCGCTTATTCGTGCGAGTACGGTGTGTGAGAAATGCATTGGAAATAGGGATACAGGTTATCTTTTATTTTGTTGTGCCAAAAATATGAAAGCTACTTGGATGCAATTCAGTGGCGGATCTAGGGGATGAATATGGTGGTTAGCCCCTTCGTTTAGAGTGAAAAAAAAAATAATGGTCACTCGTCTTGTGTGTTTCTCGTGGTACTCTAATAAAACATACACTTTCTATTTTAAGTTTACTTATTTTCAGATGCCACCTAAGATCGTCCAGTAGTCTACTAATTCTAAAAAAGTCTCCCAAAACCACCCCCCGGTCGGGCCTTAAGTGTGTTTTTCTTTCGTTCTAACTCACAGGCCGAATTGCTGTCTATGTTTCTGTTAGCGTCCATCGGGCCACGGGAAAATGCGGTTGCGTCGTGTATAATCAGGTTCTTGGCCTAGCACTTGCCAACATCCGAAGAGATAAGACGAAATTGAATTTTAAAAAATAAGTAAAAATATAAAAAATATAATTTCGTAGATTTCTACTTTTTTGTTGTATAATAAGCCAAGCATACGGAAACAGGGTCCAAGCATACGAAAACAGAGAACCTGTCTATATACGAATACAGAGACCAAGCCAAAGTGCGCGTCTGCCTCTATTTAGTCCCTCTGTTCCCCCCCCCCCTAATTTTCGCAATCCTGGATCTACAACAAATTGACTTCGCATAACCACAGAAATTCTACAACAAAATACAACGTTACTTTACTAATTTCAGGGCTCTAGTATATTTTTACCGGCGTCTTTTACACTCACCTTAAATTGCTTAAGTCTTTTTACTGCTATTTGTGATTGAAATAAATTGAAATTTAAATGGAGAAGACTTCATCCAAAACTTTGTATTGAATGAAGACTTTGAAACAAAGATTTAACTACTGTACCGTCGTACTCAGTCAAGACCGGTTTACTATAATCAGTATAATCATAATATGACGGTCCATTAGTCCAATGCTTACGGGAAGCAAAGTATGCTAGAATGAGTAAAGTTGTAACTGCAAACTTCATCACGTACTGAAAATAACCGGAATATAAAAGCAGTATTAACATAACAATATAGGCTTACATGCCCATCTATCTGAAGCGTAGACCCTTATCACTGCGCCAAATTATTTTTGAAAAAAATAAAGAAATAAAATGATAAAACTGGATTGAAGAGAAATGACCAGAGATCAATTGTTTATATCTCAATAAATTCATCTTTTTTACCCTGACGCAGAGACAGTATTTTGGTATAGGCCTACCTTCTTCCACGGCCCTCAAATGAATTTTAATAGAAACTGGATTGCTGTAAATAATACAAGACAAAGACTGGACAAGATGCAAAGTTAAGCTCACTTCTCCACAATAATATACGGTATTGTATATACCAGTATTATATGATATCTAATGTTACCGACATTTTATCAGTTAATAATTTCACAGTTGCTCATTATGTGCCTATTATCTTAGGATTTCATCTTTTTTTTTTATTTCTAAAAAGATATGTTGTATGTTGTACAATACATACAAAAACAAAATTTACTGAGAAAACTTGTCGTTGCAGCTCATTCAAAAAAAAAAAAAAAAAAAAAACACATACAAAAAAAAAAGAACAACAAGACATGGTAGTAGTAAAGCATTTATTTTTATACATATGTAATACCAGTATTAAAATCTTGTTTAAGTTCGTAAATATTTGAGTTTGTACTACAAACTAGTATTTGGTAAAAATTTAAAAAAAAATGTTATTTCTAGAGCAATTTATTTCTAAAACTAAATATTATAGTTAACCTGTCTAAATGCATCCTAATTTTTAACTTTCTGTATATCCAACTTGTAACATTTCCTACAAGGAACTAATAACATTACAATTAAAGAATAAATGTATCTAGGTTTCTCTTTCATTTTTGCAGTACAAGCATAATTTTTAGAACCACCAATCGTGTACAGAAAGGAGTTAGTACTTAAGATTCTATTTTAACAATCTATATTGAAACCACTGTAGTGTTGTATCGGTTGTAGATTTGAAATTTATACGATGCCAATCTTCAAAAGTCAATTGAGCATTCAGTATCAAATTTACAACACAATTTCAGCCTAGGTTTAAAAACACATTATTATGTTTAATACTTTCGTCATATAATATTTCTAAAGCCTCTATTCTGAGTAAAAAGAGCTTTTAAAGTGAAAGGAAAAAAGGTTCTCAAAAATAACGGTCGGTTTAATTTAAAGCAATTAATCATTCCATTATATTGAATACAATTTGATTGAACGTTTAATATTTGCTTAAATTTTTCAAAACTTAAAAAATTACAGTTCTCACCAAGCAGATTATTCACGGACCTTATTCCAGTTTGCATAAAACAACATATTTGTGTTTGATCTTAAATCAATTATTGAACAAAAGTGGTTCGGTTAAACATTAATGTTAGGAATATGACCTTTTTATAATCTCCCTATCCTACAAGAACATCTTTCCATAATAAGTTATCAATCTATGCCGCTAAAAGGTGCTGATATCTTTGGCCGAATTTACAAATTCTTCAGGCGGTTTTTCAGTTATATAAGACACTGTTAAAGTATATAACAACAAATAAAATAAATAAAAAACACAGCAGTGTAACATCGTCTTAATCACTATATGATAATAATAAATATTTGTTAAAATTAGTTTGAAACGTAATGATAGATTTTCCTGCTTTGAACTGGTCATTGCGTCCATTCTATAATCGTGGACCTGAGACGGAAAACAAATTCTGAAACTTTAAGTGTATGTCAAGTTGGTAAGGTTTAATGAGACTACGCAAATTTTAATGTGAAATTTTGCTGGGTTTTTTTTTAATACAGGTAATTATTTTTTATTTAAAAAATTGAAAACGAAAGATACTATTTCTAGTTTATGTATTAATTATGAATATTGAGAATTTTAAGTTTATGTCAAGTTGATAAGATTAAAAGAGACTACACAAATTATAATGTGAAATTTTGCTTGTTTTTTTTTTAAATAGAGGTATTTATTTTTTTTTTAAATTGAAAACGAAAGATATTATTGGTAGTTTATGTAAATTATGAATATTAAGAATGTTGAGTCGTTTAAAGATGGGTCCAGACGGTGCACGATAATGAGAAAATGTAATAATTCGGACGGCCCGTTTAGTTACTTTGTATAGCTTGGCTAAATTGGATGGATAGTCAGCAGTCCATTTTAAGTTGCAATAAAAAAGGTGAGGTTGTATAAGATTATTATATAACATGAGAAGAATCTTTGATGGGAATACATATATATCTTAATTTACTAACAATACCAATCACTTTTGATATAAAAAAAAAACTATAATTATGGTGATTGGGTCACCTTAAGTGTTCTTGACTATAAACGCCAAGAAACAGTGTATGATTTTTTTCGCTCTATAATCCGACCATAAATTTCAATTGCATGATTACGAATGTCAATTTTTCTTTGTTTAGTATGAAATAATTATATATGTATTTTTTGTGCGTTTATAGGCTAAATAAGTTTGTTGGAGATGAACCAGTCAGTAAATAATTTCAGTTCAGCATTAGAACAGAATTAAATATGTTTTAGATAGATCATTCACAGAGAGTAAGAATAAGAGAGTTCCTAATAACAGGGTCAACTGGCCCACAGCCTCCACCCTCCGCGCGCTAGCGCCACCCTTGTTACCGTGTTGAATCCAATTTGCCCTCGATCTTACTCTTTGACCTTTGTCACTGTTATTAGATTAGAGTATTTTCTTTGCTTGGCCTAACCTAGCCATATTTTGTACATTATTATGGTCAGATATTCTAAGATTATTTATTTTAGTTTCAAGGCGCACTATTGTTTTTTTTTTTCAATGCCTTTTTGACATTTTGCATTCTCTTTTCTTTTTTGGTTCAGATCTAATAGCGATTCCTCTAAGTTCAAATAAGAATGTTTCAAAAAAGAACTGGTCATTTAAAATGAATTGGAATTTCAAGCGGGCTTATTTTATGTATATTATCTTTACGATATATAGTGAAGCAGCATATCCTTCTAGTATTTCTTTAATTGTATCATTCACTAGTGATATATATTATAGGCCGAAAAGGAGAGAGATATTAATTTTTAATAATGTTTAATTTAATATCTGATATTACCATAGAGTCTAAAAATATTTCCAAGCAAAGATGTGCATATTAAAAAATTACGTCATTTAAGCAATAATAAACGGGCATTTAAACTTTGCGTACAGAAACTAGTTACAGCTAGGTTCAACCTAAATTAACATGAAATTCATGAACAATCTTCGCATTCAACCTATAAAATTTACGCAGGTTTGAAAATCTGTCTAAATAAAATACCTAAAGAATAGCTTAAGTCATGAATTACTGCTTAAAGATATGTTAAATTACGTTTAGTTTAAATTCTAACCGACGAAGTCATGATAAAGTGTGCTGTAATTTTGAGATGGATCCATGCTAGTATTCAATGATTTTATTCTCCATTAATGTCTGGCGACCCTACAAAATATCGAGTCCACCCATGTTTGGGTCGCAAACCATAGTTTTAATACATCTATAATTACGTTTAATATGGATAAAAATTAAAAAGTTAACTTACACACTTCTCAGAACGGCTTTTCTTTTTAAAGCTGGCTTAAGAGTGACAATAAATCGATCAAGTAGGTCTATGCATATTGAATGTTGTTGTGCGTAAGAAACAGAATGCACAGTAATAGTTTCTATTGGTTGAACATATAATGACGTCGTAAACGATAAATCATACACATCTCATCATTGGTTGTTTAAGAACAATTATAATGCACATAAATAATTAGTTGCATAGTCAAACTTCCGTTTTTCTTCGCAGCAGCACAGTAGTGCATCATCGGTTGCCTATAGGTTCCAGGCGTTAAACTGTGTTACTTAGTGAATTCTGTGAATAATCTTTATTGCGCTTAGTGCGCCTCACATCAAATTTAGTTTGCGTCGCATTCACCATTTCTTTTTATTTTCATTCAGTCTCTAAATCAAAAAAGTTAAACATATTTTTTTGTTTATAATATACGCAATTCTCAAGCTATCCCTAATAACGTACACACGGGGCTAGCGTGGTCAGGCAAACTCTCACAATGAAGTTGCTATTGTTAATTGGAGTGAATAGTTAAAGTAAGTCACCATTTAGGCCATACTGATTATATTAGGCCTAATTTAATGAATACGCACGCTCAAATACACTACCACTTGAGGACAGAATATCGAGCTAAACTCCACACACTGATGGTTGATGCAAGTTTGCGACAGTATTGTAAAGAAAATGTCATGGATGTTTTCTTTAAATGCTCTGCACACTGTGAAATTCGTTCTGAAGAGAATGCAAAACTTAAATTTGTCCTTCAATGCATTGGTTATAATCATATTTGGGATCTATTTCTAAATGCAGACAATGATACTAAAACTGCATTTTACTCTTGGGAATGTAAACTTCACATTCAATGATCAAATTCATTTTATATTTTTGATAAATTCTGCAAAGCTAATGTTTAAAGAAAGCCAACCTGGAAAAAACGCTCTGATTTGGCAAAAAATCAAGATAAAAACCAAATTACTTTGTTGTATGACTGTGTATGTACTGTGTGTAGGATGTATGACTTTTTTTTTTTATTGATTTGTATTGTTTGTATTTAAGAGTTTAATTATGGGAAAGGGCTTTACAATTTTGTTTCTATTTATAATTTTTAAGTTTAAGAGTAACGGATAGAGACGAGGGTTACTATTATGGTAGTTTACATCTGACATTACATTTTGAGTGGAGTTGAATAGCTTGGTGGTTAAGATGCTTGCCTTCCAATACTATGGTTCTGGGTTCAATTCCCATTAAAGTAACATAATTTTTTCTCACAACCAAAACAACTGTGCTCCCTCCCTAAGCCTCAAAATGAGACTTAGTTTATGTAGAGCATCTATGTTTGTCTTGTAGATATTCCACTGTGAATAGTGATTACGTTTAGTGTCTGGCAATCCTTGGCCTTCGGCCTAAAACCATTTATTCAAAAATATTTTATAGGGGGAATTAGATACTATACTATCATTCAAAATTCATTTATTTTTAGATTTAAGAAATTTAAAGAGGAAATTTGCCATTCAATGTACAAAAAATAATTTTCGCTTCACAATTGGTTTGTTTTTGATTTGTATGTTCTACTATCTTGACCACGTTTTATTGTAGGGAACAATTGAAATGACGGGCATCCATGTAAGAAGCGGTTGTCGTAACATGATTGGTCTTTTTTGCTGAGATATTATGAATATTTTGGGGTTTCTTATTTGACTCAATACTCAATACTCAATACTGTAGATTTATTTGGTCATATATACATGTACAATACACATACAATGAAATTCGGTCTGGTTCCCTAACCAAAAATACGAAAATTCAAACTACGATCTTGCTTTTGTTTTGATTGTTTGGTTTTACTGTATTAGTTAAGGCTGTTGATGTGTATGTTGTTGAACGCACTGCCAAATTGACAAGCGCCACTTTCCTAAAAGTGTACGTTCAAATTAATACGCTATGAACCATAGAGGTATAATAAGAATATATTAAGCCTGAAGGTGGCGCTTTACTACGACGGCCATCTTGGATGGTACACATACATAACTCTGCATTGCTGCGCCACCTTGTCAGCACTCTAGTTGTTTAATAGCTCTATGCTATAAACTTAACTTTCCCATTGCTGGCGCTGTCGAGAATGAGAAAAATAAATAACGTTGTGGCAAGTTGACAGCGACCAGCAGCACTTCCGTTACTATACTATGGAACGCCAAAATGGCAACTTTTACATTTGATATTCAAGCTTATTCTTATTCTTATTCTTTTATTGCACAATAGAATAATCTTGATGGGAGGGCCTGGTCTCTAAAGTAAACTTAATTACTATAACAATTGTTTGAGAACCACTCCCATCCAGTATAAAAAAAAACATCATTAAAATGTAAGATAAAATATAATAGACCACACATCACAACATCAAGCAAAAAGCAAGCAAAAAATAAATGCAAAAACAGTCATTAAACGCAAAAAACAAGGTCATCACAATTACCATTTAAGTACAGTAATAACAATAATAATTATAATTATTCTACAAAACCTATTGTTATAATATTTGTGGAGAAAATCATGATTAGCTTTAAGGTGTTTGAAGGAGAGAATTTCACTGTGGCGAGGTAAAAAAGTGCAGATTTGGATAGAGTTAGAAATACTTGTACAGTCGACATAACCCAAAAGAACCTTGCAAAAAAATGAAATCAAAAGAAATTGCCTTCGGGTTGAAAGTTGAGGCCAGTGAAGTTTCGATAATCTGTCAATATATTCCATATCACCTCTGAATTGTCCCAGTACCAGTCGTGTGGCCCTTATTTGGATTTTTTCTATACTATCGGAATGTGTAGCAGTATGTGGTAACCAGGCTGGAATTCCATACTCAAGTACAGGTAGTACAAGAGCACGGTAGAGGTAGAATTTAGCTTTCGGGGATGCCCCACCGACTGTGCTGGAAATGAATCCAAGAAGTCTGTTAGCTTTGGATGTAATAGCCTTAACATGGTCATTCCAAGTGAGGTTTTGATTCAGGGTTATTCCAAGGTAAGTATGCGATTGTACAGATTCAATTGGAAGATTAAGAACATAAGTAGGACGATAAGCATTTTTGGACCGGGTAATGTGAAGAACTTTAGTTTTTGAAGAATTAAGTGTCATTTCATTTCTCATGCACCATCCTTCTAAGGCTTCTAACAAGCTGAACAAGACATTCATCTTGCTTACTGTGGATGGCTCTGTAGATGATTGTATTGTCAGCAAATAAGGCACATGAAGGTAGTGCATAAGTTAAATCATTAATAAAAAGGTTAAAAATCAATGGCCCCAGGACACTCCCTTGTGGGACTCCCGAAGAGACAGGAAGTAGCTCGCTAACAGCACCTTGGAAAACAACTCTCTGTGTTCTATTGTGTAGAAATGAATTAATCCATTTCCAAACATAACCTCTAATATTAAACTGAGATGCAAGTTTATGGAGAATAATGTGGAGAGGTAACTTGTCAAACGCTTTGGCATAATCAACAAAAATAACGTCAATCCTTGGGGAAGTACCACGTCTATCCAAAATTTTTGACCAATTATGAACTAAGTTAGTGATCTGAGTAACACATGAGCGGGAGGGAACAAATCCATGTTGAAATTCACTTATAGGACAATTGGTGCTGACATGTTCTAGAATATTAGAGGATATTATTTTTTCAAGTATTTTGCAACAAATTGAAGTTAGTGAGATTGGACGATAGTTGCAAATTAAAGTTTTATCACTGGATTTATAGATCGGAGTAACCAGAGATGATTTCCAAGCAGAAGGTAACGTTCCAGAATACAAGGATTTTTTTTAAATGGTGTAAAGGGGATAGGCTATGAATTCACAAGTATTCTTTAAAAAGAAGGGATGTCTATTATCAAGACCTGGTGATTTTTTCACGTCTAACTTGTTTAAAGCCGTAATAATGTCATCGACGTTAAAGTCAATAGATGACAATTCAGGAATAGGGAAGTCACACGGTGCAGGGTGTGAGGTGGAAGGATTTTACATTGAAATGTGTTGATGTGATTTGAATAATAAAGTATTCTTGATCCAAAAAATGTCCTCTTGTATTGAGAGTTATTTGTGTGTCTGCTGATATATTTAAGCATATTAGGCTTGACAAAGTGGAATTCTGAAAGGTCGGAAACGTAAAACGTGTTCCATTTACGGTAAAAAAAACTTCATTTTCCGGAGTTCCTCTTTTGAGTTCCAATTTCCATTTGGCATTAAAATATCCACCGTCATTTTTCTTCGAGTAAAACAATGTTCCATTTATATAAAGTAGTAAGAGTGCAAACTGGAAAAACATTTTCGTAGAGCAAATCTGGTACCGGTACATTCCAATGAATTTCAAAGATGGCGGCGATGGTGGTGATCTTGTTGAGCTCGATTCACAAAAAACACACACAAAATCCACATAAAAAAGTTCATTAAAATCCAGTAAAATTCACATAAAAGACAGCTATACAACATACAAAAGGGTTCAGGTAAAATATTACAATATAAAAGCTCAGGTCATTAAAAGTAAACGTTCAATGCACAGAAGTAAAATTGCACTAGGATAAGGGAGTGCCCTTAGGCCTCCGCTCTAGTAACCGGAGTCGCTTAAATTTCCCGGGCGAAAAGAAGCCGAGTGAGCGTAAGTATGAAGTTTAGGGAGCTCCGAGAGAACACGTCCGCACCGTTGACCTGCTAGCTAGCATTTTGCTGCCTGGGTTTACGTTCATAATAGTTGATTTAGGACTACTAGACCTACGTAACAGCTGCTGATGGGCAGTGGCGGCGCCAGTGGGGGGGGGCAGGGCTTAAGTCCCCATCGGACAGGTCAAGCCCCACCGGACAGAGCTCGTCGGGCAGTCAGACCATAAAACATATAAAAATAGGCCCACACAAAGCCAACACATATCTGTCAGTCAGAGAGTGCCATTTTCGGCCATCCAGAGGTTGATATTCTTTAAAAAATATCATTTGAGAGGAAGAACTCCCTCTCAACCCCTTCCTCCAGCTTGAGCCTACGAGCCCAAGTCCCCTTGTCGGACAACTTAGCCCCCCTGCTCAGAAAATATATCCTAGAGCCGCCAATGCTGATGGGTGGTACGTAGTTGGATAGGTTTTAAAGTAAATTATTTGATGTAATTTACATTGCTATAAACAAAATGCGGCCTATATAAAATACAACGTGATGTTATTGATTGCTCAACATTTTCCCCAGCTAATTTTACATATTCAATATTAATAATAATTAATTATATTTGTGATGAATCCCAAATACTCAGCAAATAGTAACCGGAAATATACCTAACAATATATTGGACTCAAGAGATGATAAGTAACTTGACCCAACTCACGTTCAGTACTCATTGCAGTAGCCAGTAGTTCATTCAACTTTAGGAGAATCATATTTAAGGACTGTCCACTGTTAATGACTTCCTTCAGATGAAATAATTACCACATCAGGATGCATGACTAATTCATCCTGATAATTAAATGTTTATAATGAATGTAGTTATTAGTTATAGCTATATTAGATATAGTTAGTTCTAGTTTAGATTTCTGCTTGTGAACGTAGAACGGCTAAATTGCTTCGTTGTAGATAGCGATATATCTAATAAAATACAGCTGTTGGACTCTGTTAAGAGTAAGGATTACCAACCTGGGGGACAGCTGTATGACATGGTGGCAGCGAAAAAGGTGGAGTATTACCAGTATTGCCAGCCAAAGAAAGCTTACGCTAACCAGAGTGATATAGGAAGGGTAATCGGTTTATTACTGCTTTAAACGAAATCCTGAGTGTCTGAAACTCAGATCAGTGCAGTGAATTTAAAAACCTGTAGGTAAAGTAATCGGAATATTACCTGTAATCAATATTTGTCTGGTGAGTAAAACCAAAATTTAAGGAGTCTAAGGACTACAATAACTTTATTTTATGGCTCATCGGATATTGGATTGGATTGGACTTATTCGGTGTAAACACTAAGGATAGTCCACGAAAGTCTAGAAGAAGACTTATTTCCAATGGGGTCCTTTTGGTGGTGATTGGGCAGTACACCGGGAGACAATCCCCCTACTCTTTTCCAAAGAGTGTACTGCGTTCTTTACCGTGCACATGGGCCATAATGCACACGGGACCAACGGTTTAAACGTCTCATCCGAAAGACGGCGCGCTATTGTAACTTGTGTTTAAGCCCTCTAACTGAAACACAAGGAGAGGCAGCGATGGGAATTGAACCGGAAACATAGAGATAGTCCACGGTTCAGCGCACACGCAGTGGCTACCACCAGATTAGCCGAATGTGGTCCCGCATTTCAAGTGATTTTAGATGAGACACGCATTTTGCAAAAACACATGCGTGATCCTAAACCAGATTAGCCGGCTGAGCTGAGGATAGGTGAACTACTTGATTAATTTGCAAGACGACGTTTTTTTTTTTATAGGATAACTGTCAAGACCAAAGTACTCAGGGTAAGATAGATTTGTTGGCTATTATTATGGAAATACTGCTGTTTCATTATAAATTTTGATATTTGTATCACTTTGACTAATGTCATATTGAATGTTATTATAGTACTGTTCATTTTGTTTCATTTTTATATGATTACTAGGCCAGATACAGAAGTTGAGATTGAGATTTTACTTTTGAATTTTTGATTACATGTAATAACGCCCAACCTTAGATCAGCCTCTAGTACTGCTGACTAGAGAATTCAAGTGATATTGGGGATCAGGATTTGTCTCCTGATGCTCCTAAGGATATGCCTAAAGAAATGTGGTTATATTTTATGAAATGTATACAAATTTGAAAAAGAATCTGAAAATAAACTACAGATCGAAATGGAGAGCATAAAGCTCAAAGTCAGGCTCCGGAGGAAAACATTTTTTGTTATGTTGTAGAACTGATTTTTCTAAGACAGAAAAAAGTTGTTTGACGAAAAACTGGGGAACGGTGAATGAGATACAGATTTTTTAATATTTAAAAACTAGGGAAAAAAGAGACGTAACTGTAACGTAAAAAATCTGTATCTCATTCACCGTTCCCCAGTTTTTCGTCAAACAACTTTTTTCTGTCTTAGAAAAATCAGTTCTACAAAATATAAAATTTTTTTTCCTCCGGAGCCTGACTTTAAAGCACAGGCTGAAGCCCGTGACCGTGAATTGAAATTTGAATTAGATAGATTAAAAATAGTCGCTCAAGAAAAGATAGAACTTGAAAGACTCAAAAAGCGGGTGGATCAGACATTGGGATAGTTGGCCACTCAATTACAGCATCAATTAACCACCCTGGAGCTACCGATTACAAAATCAAGGTTCCGAAATTAAAGGAATCGGATGATATCGATATATTTTTAAGAACTTTCGAAAAACTCGCTTAGGTTAACGATTGGCCTAATGCTAAGTGGGCTGCTCGATTGGCACCGGAACTTATTGGGAAGCCAGAGAAGCATATGCTGCTTTGTCTATTGATAAATGCCAAGATTATGAGGTTACTAAAAAAAGGCCATTCTTGATAGGTATGATTACAATAAAGAAATATACCGCACGAGCTAAGATTCAAATAGATGATTTTGTCGAAGATGATTTTATGATAAATTATGACTGCGATAGCAGCAACAATGAAATACATCGTTAGCAACAGGTAACTCCAATTGGATATATAAATAAACCACTTCCATTTTGTATCGACATATTGTTTGAAGCGGACAAAACGAGGTACCGTTACAAATTCTGTTCATTATATGGCCCATATATTCTAACCTTTCACCATTCGGCTCTAGGGGTGGCAACAGGATTTCCCCGACGGGGGGTCCGAGGTCCACGACAAGAGGGCCGATTCCCCCGACGAGGGGGAAGATCAATGGCGTAGCTAGTGGGGTCATGGGGGAGCACGTGCCCCCTTGCGTTAGGTTTACAGGGGTGTTGAAATGGGAGAATGAGATTAATAAAAATAAACACTTTTTAGAAAAACACGACGAAATTGATGTTTGTCGTCAGGCATGAATATTTTCATTATTATTATTATTGAGGGGGTGCTTATTCAAACGGGGCGCTTAAGGAAACTTTCACTTTCACGGTTATTTAAACGGGGCGCATATTCGCGCGAGTACGGTAATAATAAGAATCTGAATGTAGTTGTTTTTATTGGCAAATTTATAGATTGTGATTTCTTTTTAGTCCATGTCGACCGTTTTCTCTTGCTTTTTATTCTATTCTGTAATGACTACATGACTGAAGCTCATCCTGCCATTTCTCAGAGCCACGATGGGAAAAGCGAGACTATCTGCTTTGGCACTACTTTACTGAGCGTGATGAAGCAGACAATTGCTAACTTTGATCATGTTATTAACTTACTTGCTGATGCAAAAGCACACAAAATTCAGTTGCCAGCTTAATAAACAATGTTAAAAATTCAGCAAATTACAAGACTCTACTGTAAGTTAAATTTAGAGAATAAGAACATTAAGCTCTATGAGATAAATACAACAGCCTTACAAATTAGGATAATGGTAAAGTTGTATACAAAGTTCCGAAAATCGTAATGAAACATAGTAGGAAACAGGGGTGGTGCCAGGCGCCCCCCTCCCCGGGATAGCTGCACTCCCACCTCCCCGGTCGGGTAGGAAAACCGTAATTCGAAAAAAAATAATTCGAAAAACCATAAATTGTCTTCCCCCCCCCCCTATTCTCGGGGCTTGCTCCATAAAGTGGGGAAGGGGTCTCCCTTCGTTGAGTTTAAAAAACTGTTCGTTGGGAGGGGGAAAGCCTATGTAATTTGTTTGTATATAAGTTTCAATAAACCAAAAATATTCACTGCAGCAAGCTAGCTAATTGTTGAATGAATATATATATATATATATTTTTGAACAAATCTTGGTGGCTTAATTAGCTTAAGTAAGCAGAAGATTTATCTTTTCTCTTATAAATTAATACGTGCTCCGATTATAAAATATTAGCTAAAGTGTGACAGTGGATAATTCCGTTAATCCACGTCCAAGGTATCGTTGCTAAGGTCCGACAGAACGACAGCGTAAATGTCTGTAAATATTTTGTGGAACATGTATTCTTGGCCCTGTTCTGATTTTTCAGGTTGTAGGCATACACTCTAAATTAGGTGCATGCAAAGTATTTTTTTTTTTTTTTAACTTTTTTTTATATTCTTAGAAATGGGTTTTCGAGAAATACAATCCGTCCTTTATTAAACGGAAAGAGGAAACCACAGATCAAGATTAAAGTAAAAACAATCACTTTTGAGAAGCCATTGTGCATGGCGAAGTAGGCCGTTAACGATATTAAAATTGCTAACTGTAGAGGGCAGCATACATTATTTGGAGAATGAGAAAAATTGTAGCTGAAGTATAATACCGTACACTATAAATACAGTACGAGGTTCTTTTTTGCAATTGCATGACACAAATTGAAATTTACATTTTCGACATAAAATAGTTACTTATTACAATAATTTGAAAATATAAACAGGCAATTAAAAAAAAGTTAATATCATTAAAATATTACTTATAATAAATATCGGGATAATATTAGAGGCAACGTTGGAGTAACCACAAAAAAACTCATTAGACTATCTTGGCCCAAGCATTTTGCAATCGCTATTTCTTTTTCCAGTAGTATAAACTGAGGTGCGTGAAACAAATTTAAAATAGCAAAGGTTATGACAATTTTCAAGAAGGGTGATCGTGAAGTTGTCTAACTACAGACCAATTTCTATTTTACCAGTGGTTTCGAAAATCCTTGAAAAGGTAATGTCAATAGACTTAATAGACACCTAACTAAGCATGGTGTCATAGGATTTAGACAAAACCCTTCCTCCCATGCAATACTTGATCTTGTTGGTAATATTTTAAAAGCTTTCGAAAATAACGAGTATATGATTGCTACTTTGATGGACTTAAGCAAAGCTTTCGACCTAATACATCATAAGATATTAATTAGTATGTTAACCCATTATGGAATCGCTTTTGGCAAAAATCATTTAGCTAAATAAGAAAACAAACTTTTATTTTTATTTTAAAAGAAGAGAAACCTGCTGGAGAGGGCGGAAAAATGAAGATAAACTTTTAGATTCTTATTTAGCCAAATAATGTTGCATCTAGGCGTAGAATAAAATAAAAATAAACTTTTATTGATGATTGGGCGGAAAAAATGAAAATACAATTCTGAAGATTTTTTTTTAATACTTTCGCTAAACAAGGTATTAAAATAGTCTCGCATTACCTATGATGGAAAGGCCTATCTACATAAGGTAATATTAAAATTATGACTCAGAATAATGTTTAAATCAAACACAGATCCCATGGTATGCAATAGATTGACTTGTATTTTTGTAATTGAATTCATTTTGCTTCATTATAGTAGTTTCATTATTGCGGCAATCACCTTCTTCTTTATACACTACATAATTAAATTTCATATACAGGTAATGGTTTTTTTTAGAGAAAGGAGCCAATATCTTCATTGAATAATTCGGTACAAAATACAAAGAAAAAAAAACCCCGTTCTAATAAGCTAAGGCGTAAGCAGCTAGGTCTCATGGCCTAGCCTGTTTCAAGCCTGTCTGATCTCACTGTAGGCCCTACACAAGTTAATTTTTCAAATCGAAAGTTGTTACCTTCTCAAATACTTATATTCATAAAAAACCTTCATTGGATACATGTTTAATATGTATTTTGAACATTCAATAATATCAATCATTTTATTGACTTATAAAGCTGAAAACGATTATTAAACAGATGCACAATTCCTCGCGATGAACATGTGTGGAGCATGAAAACTGGACTCTAAAGCCAAGCTCGAGAGGAAATAATTTTTTTTATATGTTGTATAACTGATTTTGACGAACGGGAACGGTTATTGAGATACAGATATTTGGAATATTTAAAAACTGGGGGAAAAGGTGGGGGTGAGTAACCACACTATTTTCTACCCCACTCCTCCCCAGTTTTAAATATACAAATATGTGTCTCATTAACTGTTTACGAGTTTTCCGTCAAATATGGTTTTTGTGTCTGTTGGTACAACATATCTTTTTTTTCCCCCGGAGCCTGACTTTAAGGGGCAAGTTAAGTGTTGAATGCTGATGGAGGTTATATGCGAGCAGAGCTTCAAACTGATATTAAGTAACAGTATATTTTTTTTTTTTAAACAAAAACAAAAACAAAAAACCTATGAAGAATAATTTCAATTAAACTGCGAATTGAATCATCGTTGACTTTGTTATTTAAGCACATCAAATATTACAACTTCAAATAAATTGAGGGGAATTATCGTGGTATACAACGCAAATATACTAAATAATTACCGTAACTATTAATTATGTAAATGTAATCACACAGGTATTAAAAACAATAGTTTCCGTCTTCTTATTACCATTTTGCATTCTGCCAAATTATATATTTGTATA
>NW_022732403.1:0-1489 GCF_011630105.1 Anneissia japonica
TCATCATAGCCAGTCACAAAATTAGGCTAGGAAGTTTGTTTTCAACAGCAGACACACTACAGAACAGAGTGCGTCAAAACGAGTGTTTGTTAATTTTTAGTGATAAAGAATCATGAAACGTTGTAGAATAACTGCCTTTTGTTCGTCCGCTGTTGCAAAGAAGAAAACGACAGATAGTCCTGGTGGGTTATTGGTTTTAAAATCAATTAGCCTAGCCTAGATGTTGACTAGCTAGGTTCGCTCCTCGTTCATTTAGATACAGGATTATACCCCGACGGCCACAAACTAGTGTAGGCCTAGGCCTAAGTACAATAGGACTTACTATAGGTAGGCCAGGCCCTTTTTTGTAAAAGTTGAAGTGCATGTACAGGATGCGCCATAGGCCTATATTTAAAAAAATACATTTTGTTAATTATTATTGGTTGGCCTGGGACGGACCTAGGCAGGCAGACCAGCTTTACCGTCGGAAGTCCTGGGATTCGACAATGACGTCCGTGCACGTTTACAAAGGCCATTGATTAGAATGAAAATAGACGCGCTGAATTTCGGGGGTTTTTTTGTTTTTTTGGTTTTTTTTATGAAAGATAGAATTTATCGAACATTTATCTACATAAAAACAAGAATAATATTGTAGAAATTGTATTTCTAAAGATGCATATAATTCATATTTCATTTTGTAGACAATAAATATTCAATAAGATATACTAAAGACGATTATTAATTCTGAAATGTGCATCTCATGAGCTATTATTAATCAGTAGGCTATGTATTATGTTATAAATTCTTAAAATAATAATTTCGAATTATGCTATATTTTGGGCTCTGACTTAATTTAACGATGGCCCTATCAGTAGTAATGACAGTATTTGTGCTTTTTTTAGCCATGTAGTAAAATAATACTATATGAGAGTCAAGAAGAAGTAGCAGAAGAAGAAGAGGAGAAAAAAGAAGAGTTTTTTTTTTTGTTTTATAATAAAGGTGTTGAGTATATTGATATTGATTATGCGATGAGGATTTTTTTATATCTTTCGGTGTGATTTAAACATGCCAATTCTCAGAAAATACTTTCTAATTTTATTATATTACCACCTTTTCATTACATAGATCTTTTTCAAAACATAGGCCAAACTGCTTTTATAACATTATTATAGACCCATTAAACACAAAAACCCCACCGTAGCCCCAGGCACCTGAACCCCACCGGGGGTGGCGCCAGCGTGCGGACCCGTCGGGGAGAGCTGCCCCCCCCCGTCGAGGAGAAAAAGCACAATTCGTCGGGGAGAAAAAACAATTATATGTATATTTTACATATTAGTAGACTCTAATATCGATTTAATAAGCCTTTGAAACCCCTGAATTGACAAAATTTTCGGGGGCTTAACCCCAGGACCACTTTTGGAACCTATTAATTGAAGCTCGACCACGCCCACTTTGCTTTCGTCGGGGAAATCTGACCCCTCGTCGGGGCACCGCCCCCCTCCCCCCGCCG
>NW_022732404.1:0-555 GCF_011630105.1 Anneissia japonica
ATCAAGATGAAAAGAGAGCTTCTGTATGATCTGAAGAAATGTAGCTGTTTCGAAAATTTAAAATTAAGCATTAGAGAATTCATGATAGGTCTAGTATAACTAATATCGTTTATACATTTACCCTGTTATTTCATTTTACATGTAGGCCTACTGTTCAGATTCTGTTAAAAATCATCATATGATCAGAATCCCCTAATCATGTTTGGTGACGGCATCATGAATTGTGATGTCACTGAAACTGATACTTATCAGATCTATTAGACAGAATCGGGTGGATATTAAAGAGTAAAGAATACGCCATTATCAACAAGCCGAGTTTTAAGAATGGAACTCAAAAATATTAAGATTAAATTACTCTTCCGGTATTGTTTCTAATACCCCGCTACCATATTTGTTTATTTGTTTATACCGTATATTTAAAAATTCTCGATATAAACAAAATTAAATTCTAATTCCTCTGCATCTTTTCAAATATTTTTGTAATATTCAAGTTTTTGTGTTTCGTAAAGGCAAAAGCTGATCAATAATGACAATAAACTATTATAGTCATACCAT
>NW_022732405.1:0-1817 GCF_011630105.1 Anneissia japonica
CATGCTGGATCAGGGGTAGTAAACTCAGCGATCGTGGGTTCGATTCCCACACGGGGCAAGTTTTTATTTATTTATTTATTTATTTATTTAAGGTCGTGGGTTCGATTCCCACACGAGCCAGGTTTTTTTAAAAATTTTTTTAAGGCAGTTAATAATAATAGTATGAGGTGTAGGACATTGGCAGATCCAAGAATTGTAAATAGATAGAGTGGGTGAGGGGGGGGGGTGGGAGAGTTGTGCAGTGAGGGACTTCGAGGTCAGTGCAGCCCATATCTGGAGCTGAGGCAATTTCTATGGAACACCCTCTAGACTTAAATTTACATGTAATTTTCTTTTTTCCGCATTTTCTTTTCAAAAACGTTGGGGAAGCCTGGGCTTGGACCTCCCTTTAAATCCGCCCCTGTATGAATAAAGTGACAAGATGAAATGATAATTATGATTCTATTGTAATTTTGTTTTTCTGCAGGCTAGGCCTATGTAGGAGAAATTAAAGTTTAGATTTCCTGTTGGAAAGACTGAAGGACCAACAGGAAAGGAGAGCCAAGCTGAGTGAGTCAAAATGACTTAATTAGCCTTTCAATGAAGATAATTTAATATACTTGGCCCTTGTTGATACACTGTAGCTAAAAGGGAAATAATAATAACTAAAATCTATCAACTTAAGTCCGGTCCAGACTATCAAATTTTATTTGACAAATATGCCTAAATGTGTCTAAGTATTGTCATCATGACGTCCCATCATGACGACAATATATAGGCACATCATGACTATATTGGCATACAACAGCTTTTTATCAAATACAATTTGATATTCAGGGTCTTAACCAAGTTTCAGTGGTGCAAGGGTAGTCCAAGTTCCTGTTAGCCACACAGCTTTGTACAAATTTTTTTGGATATAGTATGTTATAAAACATCACAAATCCCTATTTATGTTGTGTTTTTCTTATTTTTTAAAGTTTATTCACATTATAATGGCCAATAAATATACTAAGGCTGCTGGAATGAGAGACCTCTGTACTATTTCATTTAAAATAAATTAACAGTTTTTGTTCTATTTTTATATTACAGTGAAGGTGCTGATAAAGCCAAGCTTTTATTTGTTGCCAAATGATGAAATTATTTGAATAATTGTTGTTATTATCAATACTATGTGTATTATTATAACTACAAAAAAGGTCTTATCTTTATAAATGTGCAAACAGTGTCCAAGAAATTTAATGATTGTATTAGCGAATATTAATCAACTATATTGCAATAATTATAATAATATTGATTTAAAAACCATCCATTTGTAGAAATCATACTGTATTCCTGTTGAATGCTTTATTAGTTTATTTCGTGAATACTAAAATGATGAAATCAACATATGCCAATTTTCCTTTAATCGTACTTAAAAAAAAACAATTGAATCAAACAACTTGAAATACACTTTAGTGCTGTTACTATTTATTATTACTACTATTATATTTATTACTACAAAAAAGTCTTATCTTTATAAATGTGCAAACAGTGTCCAAAAAATGTATTAGCGAATATAACTCAACTATATTGCAATATAATTATGATAATATTGATTTAAAAACCATCCATTTGTAGAAATCATACTGTATTCCTGTTGAATGCTTTATTAGTTTATTTCGAGAATACCAACATGGATGAAATCAACATATGCCAATTTTCTTTCGGTCGTATTTGACAAAAAAACATAATCTAATCAAACAACTTAAAATGCATTTTAGTGCAGTTACTATTTATTATTTTTTTCGACAAAATATCTTCAACAATTAATGAACATATATTTTATTTTATATATATAT
>NW_022732406.1:0-1143 GCF_011630105.1 Anneissia japonica
AGAAATGTTTATTATTATTATTATTATTATCATTATTATTATTATTATTATTATTATTATTATTATTATTATTATTATTATTATTATTATTATTAAAATTAATATTATTATTGTATATTTGTTATGGAATTTATTTTTTTTTTTGCTACGGAAGCTTAAATTGCTATTTAGTGTAAAACGTGCTTTCTTTAGTTTGCGGTTAGGTGGTAATGATGTCCCCACGGGCGGCCGGCTCTCCAACGGGAACGAATGTTTGCGAGGGGATTCAAGATATCTAGGAAGTACGCAGGAGGCGTAGCCCCCGGAAACCTCGACAATTAAGGGAATTCAAATGCTTATTTAAACTATTTTATAGTATATTAATATGTAAAAAATATATGTAATTTTGTCTTCTCCGCGACGAAATGTGTAAGACGTGGGGAAGAAACAATGGGTCGCATTGGTCAGGTCCCGTAATAATATATGGTATTCGTGACGTCGGATTGGACACTGGTGGATGGGGTCCAAGCTTGTCTGACAGTATCATACCGAGCCCTCACTAGCGCCGTCATTCCAAGTGTGTACCTATCATATGGCCCATGTGGAATGTTAACGAATAAAGAACTCTTCAAAAGAAAGCTGAAATCGGTCCTTGTGTACTAATTTTGATTAAATGGCTGAAAATTAAATATTACACCCATCTATTAAATAAAAATAGACAAAAACCTGTCCAGTATAATTAGACGAACCACTGTTAAACTATTATTAATATTATTATTATTATTATTATTATTATTATTATTATTATTATTATTATTATTATTATTATTATTATTATGATAAAAATTATTATTATTATTATTAAAATTATTATTATTATTGTTAATAATATTGATATTTTTATTATTATTATTGTTATTATTATTATTATTATATTATTGATGTTTTGTTATAATTTATTGTTTTTTTTAATTTTTTTTTTGTACTTGTGTATTAGACTCAGGAAAACAAATTTAATGTAGTTTTTCATAAATGAATATAAAATTGAATTTTGAATCTTGAATGTTGTCATGTTGTTTTAAACCATTGATTTCTATGATTATCTAAAACTACTTCCTCTATATTAAATATAACACTAGTCAGGAACAGACACTCGTAGATATT
>NW_022732407.1:0-1018 GCF_011630105.1 Anneissia japonica
ATACGTGCATGGGATGTACGTATGTGTATCTATCTATGCTTACTTTCCAATCCCAGAGTCATGGTTCAATTCTTGTACGTCGCGGAACAGGATTTTTTCTCACGGCCAAAACCACTCCACTTCCTAGCCACATAATGAGAGAGTGTATGTATGTGTTTTGGATTTGTGACGTAATTGTTCCATAATTGTGAGGAGGCAACTGAAAATGAACAGCTGCCATATACCTGTGTGCGAAATTTCTGTACTACAAAGAGGTTCTTCGATGCAGACCTTAGAGTGGTTTTTGGGTGGTATGCCAGTATCAGATCCATTAAATACTGCGGTGTATTATAAAGTCTGGTCTTAATTAAAACTAAAAGTATATCAAAAACAATTTTTTTGGGGTAGTGGCTATCAGCACTGCCGCAGTGCCGATTTGGCACTGCCGCAGTGCCAAAAAAAGCTGCTGTTTTCTATCGGCACTGCCGCAATGCCAAAAAGCTGCCGTTTTCTATCGGCACTGCCGCAGTGCCAAAAAGTTGCTGTTTTCTATCGGCACTGTCACAGTGCGAAAAGCTGCTGTTAATTAATCGAATCGATGTTTTTATCGATAGATGACATTGGTGTAATTCATAATTCATGATTTTATTTCACTCAAAACGTAATGAGACTGGTTAGGCAAAAATATGTCCATGTACAAGATGCCTACCAGAGAAACAATGATAATGTTAATGGCAAAGACATAATAATAATAATAATAATAATAATAATAATAATAATAATAATAATAATAATAATAATAATAATACAGATAATAATAATAATAATAATAATAATAATAATAATAATAAATAATAAAAAAAAGTAAATGATAATAATAATAATGAATGAAGATCAAAATATATCATTGAAATGAATTCAGTTATTTATTAAAACAAGATTTGGAGGGCTGGACTGTCATAAAGGTGTTGTACTAATGATGTTCTAAATATTTGCCTTTATTATATCAATAATTGATTAGGTCTAGCTTAGCCTATAT
>NW_022732408.1:0-619 GCF_011630105.1 Anneissia japonica
TAAAACTTGTTCAGTATTTTAAATTGTGCAAAAACGGTAGTTCAACCGGGGCCTGGTCTAACGACGCAGACGCGTTTGTCGCCCAAAACAATAGAAACAATGGCAAACGCGTTCAACAGCACAAACCCGTTTAGACGCGTCTGGGACATATTCCGACTAGCTTATTAATATTCATGAGGCACGATAATTAGACGATCGCTTTCCCAGACGCGTTTGTAATACATGGTTTTCCCAGACGCGTTTCTGTCGTTGGGGATAATTTGTAGATCGCGCCTTATGTAAAAAAATTTCCTTATTTCAGAATTCTTACCTTGTTGAGCTTTTTCTACATTGTAGTTGGCATCTATGAGGAGTTTGCCAATAACAGATTCAATATCTTCACCCACATATCCAGCCTGAGTCAAGGTAGTGCAATCACAGATAGCAAAGGGTACATCCAGGCACTGTGCAATAGTTTGAGCCAACAGTGTTTTACCTGCACGTAAAAATATTAACACTAACTTATACTAGAAAACCCACATACTGTAGCATCAAATTAAGATTCACTAAACAGACCCCCAACCTTTATAAACTAAGTGTGTCTCAGGATTATGAATTGGCGCTGTTGTCAATCTTGAGA
>NW_022732409.1:0-873 GCF_011630105.1 Anneissia japonica
ATTTAGGCAGGTAACAGTGAAATTGTAATTTCACTGTTCCCTGATTTAGGTATACAATTACGTAAACATTGTACCACAGTACGATGCACTACTTTCGGAACATACTTTAAAGTTTGTTCAACTATTTTGTACACGATTTTGAATGACTTCATGAATATTGTTTTAGACTTAACTTCACTAACTCTGTGACCATTCTACTATTTTATAACTATACTGTTTGTTTATTCTGAAATCACAAACATAGCATACGAGTACTAATAAACGTATTATTATCCGATAGTTTTCATTTATCTGGTTGGGGGCCTGAATTTTATGTGATGAATAAGTTGTTTGGAAGCGAAGTACACCTTTTTTTTTTATAAGAACACTGAGGCTGAAATTACTTAAAAATTAAGAACCCCATTAAGAACAAATTGAGGCTGAGGTAAAATGTCCAATGAGATCTTTATTTTTAAAAAAACTAGAAAAAGCAAAAACTATATCTGTACTGTACCTTATTGTGCAGTAGGTGTGACTATTAGTACGGCAGCTTAGGGCCATATTTGGACTTAATGTGGACGTCCCGGACAAAAGCACCAATTTTTTTTTACATGCTCCTTATGGTCATAGCATTCAATTTTTGGTAGGAACCACCTCATCCGAGGTCATTATGGCGGCCATCTTGGATTTCAAAATGGCCGCCTAATAAAACCTATGTAGATGTGCTAATAAAACCTATGTTTATCTATATCTCCGCTTCTAAACCACTTGGAATTATAATTCTAATGTCTAAGAGTATGTTTATATGATCGAGGAATACCATCATATCATTTTTGACCCTGTCAGATTGCCACAAATGGGTCATGTAAGGTCATTCAAGGTCATTCAAGGTTA
>NW_022732410.1:0-543 GCF_011630105.1 Anneissia japonica
AAAAAAATTAACATAGATCAGCTTGTGAGTCACGACACGATCAAACGCATTGCAAAAAATGGGCATAGCACCAGGTATCACGAATGGCCACTGCCAGACATTTCCAAAAAAAAGGGGAAAAAATGATCAAGATTATCTAGTGAGTTAACCTGTGGAATGTTACTTGACATGACATGTTATATGTAACGTGAGTGACCACAATGACAGTCAAACATTTGTGGCGGAGTTACCTGATAAAACATATTGGAAAATGTTTAGCATAGTACCAGTGGCCACTGATGAACATTTATAGTGGTGGGGTTTACCCACCGGACATCCCCTTATTCCCTACCACCAGAATTGACCTAGATTTGGTAATGAGTCTTTTACGGCCCGACACTGATCACCAGTAAAAAGTAATATTAAAACTGAGAATCAAATGACATAAAAGCACTGCATGAAGGTTTTTGGAAGCACACTTGAAACATTAAAGCTAGGTTTCGGCCCTCTGTGTTAAATCGAAAATTCACTTTGGCCCTCCGATTGATTTTTATGCCCACCCCT
>NW_022732411.1:0-787 GCF_011630105.1 Anneissia japonica
CTGGTCAGACCAAAGTTACAGAATTGATGCGGTGATGCGGTTTTTTTTTTCTATTCTTTTTTTTTTCGAAAAGCAGGGAAAGTACAGAAAAGGTGTTTTTAGTATCTTTTTTATGTTCTGCTAATGCTAAATATTGTTGTCCTTCCACATTGCACATCCTCGATTTCGCTTCATTTGCCAAGTGAACCCCGTCTTAATTCATCATCATTATCAGCATTAATGGGTACGCTTTGAAAAAATCGGACGGGCGATGATCCCACCATAGCAAATGTCGCTCACCACTGCTTAAGGAGGACGACATACTTTCATCACATACTTACACGCTCAGCAAAGCCACATCTATTTAAAAGCTCCAAACCATTCCCATAATTTTAATTTTTAAATTATTTTGAAACATTAACATTATTTACAAATGTTACAAATTTCATCCTGTCTCTTATACACATCTAGATGTGTATAAGAGACAGCTACATGGCTTTATACTAAAACCATTGCCAAAATATGCAACTTATACAAACTTTCTCATTTAAAAATTTTTTTGTAGTAATACTGTAATTCAACTGTCAAACAATTCTAGATGATTAGCTGGTACTTTATTGAGTATGTTTATCTATTTTAAACAATCATTCTATTATTATGGTGACTAATAACAGTCGTATTAAGCTTAATATATTGGTAATTCTAGGCCTAAGTCATTTCACAGCCCATCGTGCGAAGCATGAACTCATCACACACCACGTTTTATAAACAAAAACAGAAAGTGGAGAAAATATCGTGACGAATGCCT
>NW_022732412.1:0-2919 GCF_011630105.1 Anneissia japonica
GTGGTTGCTCCTGGATATAATCAGCTACAACCTTATCATGAGTTGGAATCTGAAAAATAACAATATAAAACAAATAAATAAAAACATCACTAAATACCTTTTTGGACAAATCTGGCTAGGTCTGTATTAATAAGCCAGTGAAAAACTTATATAATGTATTTAATTATTATAATAATAATTATAATAATAATAATAATATAATATTATAATAATTATTATTATAATTATTATTATTATTATGATTGTATATTATAATAATCAAATCATTGCAATATGTATAAGCTTATATAATTTTATTTAATAATTAAAAAGAACAATCCTACATAAGTATCAGTAATTAGCATTCTACATACTTAATTACCTTTTTTGAAATTGCCCTCAACCAATAGGTCTTCAACATGTGGCTGGACATCATCTTCAGCTACACGGATCATCATGATTGCTGAAATCATCATCTGGAAAAAAATTAATGATTTTTTTTAAAGCTTTAAAAAATATCATATACCAGTAGGAATTAAAGTACTACTACTCCTGGTACTGTAGGCAAGCCTATAAGATAGGCCAGGAGTTAAATTACAATTAATTTGTCAGTTGTTTTGCTTAAATCTATCATACATAGGTTTTTATTAAGTACAATTTACTAGGCCTATGTATGGTGAAATAATCCTTTTAAGTAAACAATGTGTAGGCTATCCACGATAATTAATTGCTGGAACCGGACGGATCGCGTATCCTAACTAGACTGTACTAGCCTATACTTTGTATTTTCACTCTAGGCCTATAGCTAGCCTCTTCTTCTCTAGGCACTAGTATAGGGCCCTAGATAGGTCTAATGAGTAAGCAAAACCTCGTGGGCCTTTGCAGAGGCCCATCAATCGTCATTCATGATCAGACTCATGAATCATTTTAGCTGTTTTGTTAATTCACTACCATCACATGTTCATTAAAATACTTACCCTTTTTGGCCTTTTTTGAGAGAAAAAAAAACATCAATTTTCTCTTGCTTTACAACTTCAGTGTCATTTTCCGCGATCTCCGACTACAACTTTTCATAAACGAAAGATTTGATTGGACAGTGTAAAACGATCCAATTGGAAACCGTTTAACAGCCTGCTTAGTTTTATTATCATGAGGTCAGTTAAGTGTCAGAGGTGACGATGAGTGAGAGATCTGTCAACACAATGTTGTTTTAGCAACAAGTGCGGCGAGATCGCCAATCAAACAGATAAATTATCAATGATCATCATCAGTGTCACATCGGATTTTAAAATAAACAAGCATTAGACAATTGCTATGATTTGAGTAAATGTAAATATAAAGTAAGTTTTGAGTAAATGTAAATAATCTAGGCCTAGCCATGTATCGCTGTGTACCATGAGGACAACCACACAATCTCTGCATGGGTAGCTGTGCGATGTACACGGCGGATTCCGTCGCGCGCCGGCAGCTTTTGAAACCCCTGCAGATTATACCAAGAGGTGATCCGCACTAGTTGCGGATCACCAATGATGATGATGATCCTGACAATAACAAGAGGTGATCCGCACTAGTTGCGGATCACCAAAAAGAAGATGAAGATGATGATGATCTTGAAAATAACAAGAGGTGATCCGCAAACCAATGAGACATGGAGAGTTTTATATAGCGCTAGACCTAGCTAGGCGTGACCGGTTAGGCTAGCCTAAGTAATTATATTAATACATACCTGATCGTCAGCGAATTTATTAATATTTTAGTAATGTATGGCCCATCGAAATATTTAACTATAGAATTTAGCTTTCTAGATACAGTACATAGGCCCTAGGCCTACATAAATAGTTTCAGCTCAGGGAGGTGCTGTTGGCCTAAACATCGTCGGTATTCTCGTTCGTTGAAACAACATGGCCGCGGCAGTGGTAGGGAATTTCCCCAAACATGATGACGTCAGATCCTGAACTTCCCGTCGGACAGGCTGGTCTCTTCCCCCCCCCCCCAATTCAATTCACAATTCACATAATATTTCAATCAATATTGAAAAAATGGAGCTTCTTTGCACAAGTAGAGGACTTACAGACAATGACAGTGATGTGTTAAGAAAAAAACTATTTATCTCCAGATCTTACAGTAAAAGAAAGAGAGTTAAAGAAAGAACTTAAAAAGAGAAAGGATGCTGGTGAAGAGAATTTGGTAATCAACTGTCTCTTATACACATCTAGATGTGTAAAAGAGACAGAGGTATATGTGTACTATTCTATATATATGTGTATATATATGTATATATATATATACTTGTATAAATAAATAATAATGGGTTCCAACACAGGAGTGGGTGAATTTTGAATTCCTCCAGAAGTCGAAATTTGTGAAATTCGAATATTGTTATAGTGACTGCATTAAGCTTTCAAAACAATCTGATAGTACTACGTTGAAAACAAACTGAATAAAAATACTTGTACAATAGAGCTTTTATTTAGTATCTGTATATAATTGAAGAAGAAATATGTGGTAGACACCATCAAAAATAATAACTGATGCCTAGTTGTTGTTGTCAAGTGAAAGTGGATTTGAATAATTATTCATTCATTAAACAACATTTATTTCCTTAAATTTTAAACAATATTTATAGTAAATCATTATTATAACAAGAATGTATGTCAATAAATTAATCATGAAAAACGATTAACTAGGATCTTTAATGGCAGATAAAAATATCTTTTCACGTAGGATACTCACAGAAACAACATAATTTAAATAAAAATATTAAAAAGGCAAATTATACGCCATGCTTAAAATAATGGAACCACGCTTCAAAAAAATATTAATGTAAATGCAAGGTCAATAAACAGACTTAGCGTGTCACTTGCTATGTACTAAAATAGCAATTGTTTGTATCCACCCTTTAGAATTTTGTGCACACCCTTAACATTTTGAGGACATTTT
>NW_022732412.1:3133-6268 GCF_011630105.1 Anneissia japonica
CTGTAGCCCCCACCGTCGGGCAGGTCTTGGCGCCATCACTGCCTTCAAGCAGAAACCAAAGGCATTTGATAGTTATATAAGAAAAAGTTGGTATAACCCATATCAGACGGGTCACTTACCACAAACGATCAAGAGTCTGCTGAAGAACTAAGGAAATTTTTTTCAATGAGTTTATACAAAAAACCTAATGTAAATTTGCCTAATATTATGTTGAAAACCGATCAGAAGTTATTGGACATACCATTAGGAGGATATTGAGAAGAAATTAAAGCAGTTGAAACCAGAGAAGGCCCCAGGACCTGATGACATCCATCCAAGGGTAATGAAAGAATGTAGTGCGCAAATCTCTGTTCCACTTTCAATCATTTTTGAAAAATCATTTTGAGTCTGGTAAATTACCAAAGGATTGGAAAACAGCTCGAATTGTACCAGTTTTTAAGAAAGGATTAAGAAATACAGCAGGAAACTATAGACCTTTAAGTTTAACTAGTATACCTTGTAAGATAAAGGAATCTCTTATAAAAGACAAGATGTGGGCTCATCTTAACAAAAACAACCTTCTCTCCCGAAATCAACTTGGCTTTATGACTGAAAATCATGTCTCGCAAGTCCTTTGAGGTCATCACCAAATAGCTTGATAGTGGGAATAATGTTGATATTCTGTATTTAGATAATATCAAAAAGCTTTTGATTCGGTGCCACATAAAAGATTGATTCTGAAGTTGAGTGCTTATAGATTTGATGGTAAATTGATTAAGTGTTTGAAAAACAATCATTACAATCATTGTGTCCATTTACTGTACTCGAGGAAAAAATAAACGTACCGGGGAGCAGGACATGGGGCACACGTGGGAACACGTTCCCTATACATATTTTAAGGGGATTTGTTTCCTACTTTTTCGACCGCAATGTAATTTTATAAGATGCTTGAAATCGCATACGTCATTCCAAATTAGTCACATCAAAGCGAATACCAACAGGAAAACACTTTTCTTAATCTTTGGATGATCCATGACGGTATGCCAGAGGCAGAAAAGCGCATATCCGAGCATCTATAAAATAAAAAAATTCCAGTGAAAGCCGGGCCACTGATCCCCTCCATATTGCTCTATCACATCATTGTTTTCTTTTTTGTCAAGGCCTTTGTCCTCCACCTCGACTACAGAACCTTTTGATCCTGTGTCAAGCATATGACTGAAAACCTTTTAAATGAACTGTATAAATGGGAAGAGTGAATATGATGTTATGTCATGAAACAAAAGTTATTAAAAATCTTGTGGAATTTGTCGATGCTTTATTTTCACTATGAATTCCCCCACCCAACCTTTCATGAAATATCTGCCTTTCTCTGGCCACATTTATATGTTCCACCGCCTATGTCATCATCATCCTCTTAATCACCATCTCCGACTCTAGAGAATTCAGCAAAGTGCATATCCCATATAGAACACACCCCTCTGTTGACCATATAAATAAAATTACAGTAGAACCCCATAGGGGGACACCTTCGGGACCAAAATTGTGTCCCTTAATGGGATGTCTATTAAGGGGAACTGTCTCCTGAATAGGGTAAGGCCTACCCCTACTAAGGGAAGGGGGGGGGGGGTTGGGAACTAAGCAAAAATTGTGAAATTGATCCTTTAGTAGTCATACAATGAGGACGTTGATTTCAGTTGATCTATAAATTTAACTAAATTGTATAAATAATTCGCAAATGCTAAATACAATAAATTTATGATGAGTAGGCCTAATTAATATAATTAAAACAATAAAAGTTACATATTGTTCTAGATTCCAGTGCTATGACATATATAGCAGAATGAATAGAGTAATGACTTAAACATCAGGGTGAGGGTTACAGTATAGATTTCAATGGCGGATTCAAGAAGGGGGAGGGGACGTAATTACAAAAAAAAAAAGTAGGAAAGATGAAAATTATATTCAAATTTAATTCTGAAAGTGGCATGTCTGACCATCTAGAGGTGCCACTGCCATAATCATACATTTTCTTCAGCCCTACCATGATTGGGCCTGAGGTGGTAGACGTCTCTCCCTAGGAATTTTTAAATAAAAATTCCTGGATCCGCCTCTCTGAATTTTATTTCTATATGAAATTAGTTTATTAGGGTAACATATATTAGCCTATCGATAAAAATTTTAAGAATCAAGAGGTTAGAGTGGCTACAGCCCCCCCCCCCCCACCCCATCAGTCAATGAGACTTGTTTAAAGCCTTTCAAATCGCTAAATTGTCCAAGCTTCCTGCCCAGGGGAGTTCCCCAAGGCTCCATGTGATGGTTCTGGGATGCCACTAACTCCCCACTTTCTCCCGTCGGAAAATCAGCTTTTCCCTTACCCACCCTCCCGACCTCCATGGTGAATCTAGGAGCCTTGAAATTGAGAGGGGGAGTGGGTGGGGGTGTAGGTAAATTGCGGCTTGATGATTCAGTGGAAGCGCCAGCTCACAAAATAAAGTGATTTTTAACTATGTGACCGTGATTTGCTTTTATTAGAGGAGGGGAAGGCAAGCTTTTTTCGGGTTTTGTCATAATTCGATTCGCATCGCTGGTCACGCTATCAGACAGTGCTTTGTAAAAGAACGACATATTCACATCATAATGATTTGTCATGTACATAATGATGATAGGCTGGATAAGGTGAACACATGACAATGCTCAGGAATTTGTGAACAGAGGGGCCTGAAATTAGAGCAAAAATGCTTGGTCACTTTTAGAATTCGCACTCGTGTTATTAAAAATTTATGATAAAAGGTTAGGCATATGTAAAATTTCAAAATAGATCTGCACCCTTTTTTTCAAGACATACCAGCAGGGAATTTTTGGCCGAAATCAAGTTTGTATCAGGCTCCTAGGGCAGCGCTAACAGCATTTCCCGGGGGATAGGAAGGGGATGGCAAAAGACCCTTCAGCCAGGTGATGCAATCTCAAGTGAAAAGAACATACTTAGATTATCTTAGTTATGTTATTTCAGTTTATCAGCATTGCTTCTCTCTACCCGGAAGTATAAAAGGGTACCTGGTGGGGTTGACTGCTCCTGCTCTAATTACAGTGGCAACAGGTGGACCCACTTTGTATCTGCTAAAAAGGCGCTACATAAATCACTGAATAAAAAAAAAA
>NW_022732413.1:0-1206 GCF_011630105.1 Anneissia japonica
TAAATATCCATCGCAAACAGTATAGTTTCAACAAACCAGAATTTGTATGGTTTGATCTATTAAATAAATAAACAAATCCCAAATCAGTTGAACATCTAACCTTCCTTTAGTAAGATATTTGGCTGTGTAGATTAGACCACACAATGGCAGTATCTAAATTGGCCTGTTGAACTACAATTTAGTTTCTTGTAAAATACAATTCGAAAAGTACGCTATACATTCATATTATCTGAAAATATTAATACGGAATCCCACAACCTTTTCTTGGCCCACTGATTATACTAATTAGGCCTAATTTTGCTATGAAAGACTCATCATGTAAAGCTTGGAAATATGTAGATGTAGATGAATGATGGTATTCATGCTCAGAATGCGGGCTCTAATGTTTAGCCCTGAAACCGGACTCAGAAATGCTGGTATGGTGTTGGGTGGAGAATAGCTTAAACATATAGTGAAGTTTAGGTCTAACTAGATAACAAAATACTAATAAAATTCAAGTCCCAAATTCTAAGACTCAGAAAAGGATACCAGTATGGTGTTCGGTGGAGAACAGTTTAGCCATAGTTAAGTTCAGGTCTAACTAGATTTAAAAATATAAATAAAATTCGAGTCCCAAAATCTTAGACCCAGAAAAGAATATCGGGATGGTAACCGCTGAGATTATTTTTAAATTTTTTTTTACCATAGTTTATTGGAGATACTTTCAACACCTGTAAATCCAACAAGAAACATTGACTCAAAAAACTGGAATGGTGTAAAACTTTGTAAATCCGGGCCCAAAACCTAGACATAGAAAAACAATTGTTGTGTCCTGATTGGTGGTGGGGGAGGGAATAATTATTATTTTACCATAGAGTAGTTAAGTTATTGTCTTTAAGCTCAGTCTTTGTCCAGCGGAAGATAGTATTTCAGTTTGCACAAATTAGTTATCGGTGAATAAAAGTAGGGAGTTTCATAACCATACGAAAACGAATTTTTTAGACAACCTTCCCCTACAGCAGCATATCTGTCACAGTGTAGGCGATTCATGCATTTTGAATGAAACAAGGATCATATTCAGCTCGTATATTATATGGACAATAATGTTTCAGATACGAATGACGAAAAATGATAATGACGTATTCGTATTCGTTATCGTTTAGTAAGGTAGCTAACACTCCCTAATAGCAATATGAAGCTAAGATGTGTGAGGTATAAACAAACAAA
>NW_022732414.1:0-626 GCF_011630105.1 Anneissia japonica
TTTATCTCATATAGGTTCATCATATACAGTACTGATGTTGCAGAAATTGTTGATGATGTTGTGATTAAAATTGATATTGTTGTTTAGATCTATTTATTTAATTGTTTTGCAGGAATGGATATTTTGTGAATAGTCCAGCCGGATTATCCCCACTGCCACTTCCATCAATTAACAGAGGATATAATACCACAGCCCTTTTACTTAATTTGATGTTGAGTTATGAAACTTGAGACACTTAGCATCTGATGGAGAAGCACAAACTCCTGTATACCAAACCCAGTGCATTTCGATATTAATTGTACCGAAATATACTTATGATAATGAAGAGTTAATACAGTATAATCCTTCCTGTATTCTTTTGCATTGACCCTTAAAATTGACTGGTAATTATTATTGTAAATTATTTGTTAATTAGTGAAAACTATTTTTGTCCTGAAGCAGTTAATAATATATATGGTAAAACACTAAAAGATCAACAAATAAAGTTTGAAATCTGAAGTCACTGTGGTTTAGATCGTTTTTTTTTATTTTTAGTTTTGTACCATGACAGTTACAATGTATTTTAATCCAAATACATGCAACTAAATCGTTTTTTCCTTACCTGCAATGTAGCCTCTTTATTTTTA
>NW_022732415.1:0-1246 GCF_011630105.1 Anneissia japonica
ATTGTCGGAAAAGGAGTAGTAGGACTAGGCTATAGACAAATGAAAGAAGATGAAAGTTGGAAATACGTCTGTCCAGGGAGCTCTCATCATTCTGTCAAAGATAAATATCCTCACTTTGATATTGACTAAAGGAGAATGTGATTCCACTCCACACCTCAAATCGTGCCAACATCCACAGTCCCAGGATTGATTGGGTTATTGAAGGGGCGTTTATTCAAATTAGAAGGGCGCTTATTCAAACGGGGTGCTTAAGGTAATTTTCTTATTCGATAGGGGCGCTTATTCAAACGGGGCGCTTATTCGCGCGAGTACGGTACGCATGCCCATTGTGGCACAGTTCTTTAACCATTATCCAACGTAATAGAATTGAGCGGGTTCAAAAGAGGGCGGTTAGGAGTATTTTCGGTATGGATTATTGTAGTTATGATAATGCTTTAATATTGTCCGGGCTCTCTTCTCTTAATACTAGGAGAGATAATTTAATGAGGAAGTTTAGTAATGAACTTCTTGCTTCGAAACTGTTTCGTGATATGCTTCCCCCTATCGCAATCACGGTAGAAACTTGAGAAATAATACTTTACTTAGTGCCCCTTTGTGTAGAACACATCGATGGAAAAGCTCCACCATCCCTACAATTATTGATTGTATTAATAACTCTAAGTAAAATATTGTTTGTTTGATTATATTTCATCGGTAATTTAATGCTAACAATAACTTTTAAAATTGGTTTATGATACAGTAATATGATAATGATTCCTTCACTTAATAATTATAATAATGATGGATGATAGGCCTGGTTGTTTTGTGTGCTGCACTTATATACTGTTTTATACCTTTTTTACTGTTTTATGTACACTGAGATTTCAGCTAATGTTGCCCTCTGTCTTTTTATTGTTAAATAAATACACCTTGAATTATAATTATTATTATTATAAAACTAGGCCTAGGCCTAACTAAGACAGTGGAATTATATGTGATAGAAAGTACACTTTCGGAAGAAATAAATTAAAATAAGAAAACAAAATAACTAAACTAAGAATTCA
Organism: Anneissia japonica; assembly: GCF_011630105.1. Taxonomy (NCBI): domain Eukaryota; kingdom Metazoa; phylum Echinodermata; class Crinoidea; order Comatulida; family Comatulidae; genus Anneissia; species Anneissia japonica. Next base: position 1,044 of record NW_022732415.1, read on the forward strand.
GTTGCAGACGTACCTTGTTTAAGTATTATACAATGCTAACAATGCGGCTAGGCAAGGCATTCATGTGCAAGGCAGTGGTGTTTGTTTGTCCATGAAAAAAGCACGCCGGGAAAGTTTGCCTTACCAGGAAAAGGTGAGGTATCTAGCTTATGACGTATGCATGCTAACTAATGTGAGTGTGACGTCATTAAAAAATGAATATT
>NW_022732416.1:0-595 GCF_011630105.1 Anneissia japonica
GCTTGAGGTAAATGAAGTTCATGTGAGGCCCTAGTATTGTAAGAATGTATTTCAGAGTTAGGTTTTAAATTACAGGAACAATTTGAGGGAAGGTTGGAATGTATATAATCATAAACAAAAATACATTGCTGGAGTTTGTTGATGTCGTGAATAGTTAAAAGATTGAGATCAGAAAATAAACAATGTGTATGGGCTAAACGTGGTGCACCAGAAATAAGGCGGATAGCTTTCTTTTGAAGAAGATAAATTTTTTCAAGGTTAGAAGGGTAGTTATTGGCCCACACAATATTGCAATAGCTAATAAACGGAAGAATAAGAGAACAATAAATATTACGGAGAATATGTAAGGGTAAATATAAAGACAGACGATAAATACCTATGTTTTTTGAAATTTTAGTTTCTATTTCCTTTATATGAATTTTGAAGTTCAATTCCTGATCAATTTCAACTCCAAGAAATCTAGTATTTTTCACAAGGGGGATTATTTGGTCACCGATCATTATATTACGGGTTTCATTAAGTCTTTTTTGGTTAATGTTAATAGAAAGTTTATTTACTATAAAATAATCATTTATATTTGTTAGTTCCTGATTAA
>NW_022732417.1:0-823 GCF_011630105.1 Anneissia japonica
GCCAATATCACTACTATCCACCTTGGTTTTCAAGCATTTGTTTATCATCAGTGTGTGCTCCATTTATAATAATACCGATCAAGTAATATGGTGCCAGGGGTAATTCCACATTCGTTACAACATTCGACACAAGTTCGAAAATTAAAGGAAAAGAAAATATTGTATGTTAATATTTAATAGATATGTGAAATTTTAATAATAATAATACAGTAATACTGTATTAGGACTAGGCTAGGAGGAGGTAGGCCACACTTAATAATAACTTATAAGGTGGCCTTTCGCGAGTAAATAAAAAAGGTACAGTAATCGAGGTGAATTCTCAATGAATTATAAATAATACATTACTGTTAGGCCTAGACTACACCGAGTACCTACATTCATGTATGTATTGTTTGTTGAATTATCGTTGTTTTGTAACGTCTTTGTAACGTGTTAAAAAACTAATTCCTCCATGCTTATAACATAAGCGAGTTGTAGGCCTAGGCCTATGTAATATATTTTAGACATGCCTAGGCCCTACATAGGCTAGCATAGCCGACTTGGTCTCAACGTGCATAGAAACATCACAATAAATTTAAAGTCGTAAACCTTCACAATTGTCTCTTTTCTCGTTACTCACTTTGGAATGGAAAAATCCGATGTTCTGTTTTTTGTTTTTTGTTTAGGTGTAGGTACTGTACGTACGGTATCATAAATCCTTATTCTTCCATCATAAATAAATAGTTCATGTGTATTAAAAATGGATAGGAAGAGTGTTGGCGCGTTTTATACATGTGACAGTGTGTGCGCGCGTAACAAACAAAAGTTATAATTTTGTAATAAA
>NW_022732418.1:0-1028 GCF_011630105.1 Anneissia japonica
ATCAGGAACTAATGCTTCTGTACGAGCGGTACAAATACAACCCAACACTCACCTCGATGACATTCATAAAGCCCAACTGGAAGATAATTCAATGCGGAGAGTTATGAAAATTAAGGAACAAGGCGGGCCACAACCGCCATGGGAGGAAATGGCTGGATTGAGCCGAACTGACAAAGTGTACTGGCAGATTTGGAGGTGCGGGATGGAGTTTTGTATCGTAGGTGGGAATCAGATGACGGACATGATATTAGTTGGAAACTGGTCCTTCCAGTAGAGATGAGAGCGGCAGCTCTAGAAGAACTTCATGGGGGAAAAACCAGCGGACATCTGGGAGTTGCAAAGACTACAGCTAGGGTAACTCAAAGTTAATTCTGGCCGGAGATGCGCAGTTGGATTCGAACGTGGATTCGGCAGTGTGATGCTTGCGCCCGAAGGAAATCACCACCCAGGAAAAAGAGAGCCCCACTTCAGCAGCAGGCTGTTGGCAGTCCGATGGAGAGGGTGGCGATGGATATTACAGGTCCTTTTCCTGAGTCTGATAGAGGCATTAAGTACATACTCGTTGTTGGCGATTATTTCTCCAAATGGATGGAGGCCTACCCAATCCCAAATGAGAGGGCCGAAACTGTTGCCCGTTGTTTCGTGGAGAACTTCGTGCTGAGGTATGGTGTCCCACGACAGTTACACACTGATCAGGGGAGAAACTTCGAGTCGGACCTTATTGCAGAATTGTGCAAAATTCTAGGGGTAGATAAGACACGGACAACACCTTACAACCCGAAGTCTGATGGCATGGTTGAGCGGTTCAACCGTACCCTTGTAAACATGTTGGCAACCATGCTAAATCCACATCGTAATCAAAGAGATTGGGATGAACATGTGCCATGTGCAACCTTCGCATATAGATGCACACCACAAGAATCGACAGGGGAAACACCCAATATGATGGTGCTAGGGAGAGACGTAGCCCTCCCTCTTGATCTAATGCTACCCACTACTGGAGCGCCGGATATCGAAGTGAAGACCGA
>NW_022732419.1:0-514 GCF_011630105.1 Anneissia japonica
AGAGAAAATCCGATCAGAATGAAAAAAAAAAAACTAAGCATCCACTGGAAAGAATCCCAATATCTGCAGACTGATCCGTTTCGGCCTTCCAGGCCTCATCAGTGCAGCTACGGTACAGACCCAAACGAAACGTTCGACCAGTTTAGATAGGCATTAATAAACATTTTGAGCTTGATTTAAATTGGCCGAAAAATAAGAACACTTAGCCTCGGCAAAATTGCTCTGGTTCTTATTTTTTTTAAAAAGTGTAGACCATGAGTATATTATGCTATTATACGTTTATTGAAGCATGAAATAACACTTGTTTCCTAATTATTACTTGCACAATTTAAAATATATTATTTCTCCCGATTATACCTATAGGCCTAACTATTATATTTAAAAATTCATACAACCACTGAACTGAAAATGGAATGGTTGACAACAGATTTATTTCTAAACATTCGCTCGGTATTATACGATTGTAATTGAAACAAATCCTTGTTTATTTTCGAATTCAATTTCAGTATAGTAA
>NW_022732420.1:0-916 GCF_011630105.1 Anneissia japonica
ACGCTGTTCTCATCCATGTTCTGTATGTATCAGTAGCGACAGGATACTCTTCTCCATTCAAGACGGCTGTGCAGGGTAATTCGTGCTGCCAGCCATCCAGTAGGCGATATTGGTATCTTCCCATTTTTACGATGTAGGGAGATTCGGAGAGAACACGACGAATGTTCTTCTTTGAGTTAATTGAATGAGCCTTTCTGTGGCAAATGTTGCATATGATAAGAAACAGGTCCCGGACACAACCAATGCGATTTGGACGTTTAAGTAAAGCTGTGACTACGAGTTCCTTGAAAGACAGCAAATCGTTCACATACGAGTACTTTCGAAGCTTCTTTTCGTAAGGCATGCTTGTTACTAGAGTTACAAGTTAATTTGACCAAGTTGTTCTGATCGTGTGGTATTTATATCATGGAACCCTATTGTATGGACAAATTCAAAGAGAAAGTATATTTCTACCTAACACACCCATCGATTGAATAGGGTTTATGCATGTTATATAGATACATAACAAAACTCAACGCTACATAGCGAGCGGTCTATAAACAAAACAATAAAGCTAAATAACTATGCGGCGTGTTTAATGGCGGCGAATACAAAGAATAACAGCATTTCAATGATGCTCTGATATATAATGTGATAAATATATAACACTAATGATGACGATGGCAGCTTTTGCAATTTGATTAAATTCGTCATAATTCGTAATTCAGATGGTTTGATTAAATATTTTATGTATATATATATGTATATATATGTATATATGTATATATGTATATATATATGTATATATATATATATATATTTATTTATAAAATGAGTACGAATGCACAAAGTAGAGTCGTATACGTTGACATAATAGACATAATGCAATATTTTATGTTGAATATTTCGTGCTCTTCCTTAGCGATAACCCCGTGTA
>NW_022732421.1:0-2027 GCF_011630105.1 Anneissia japonica
TTTTTCTTGCCAATTTAAACAGATCGTCTAAATGAGAAATAATACTTAATTAATTAATTAATAATAATAATAATAATAATAATATAGGTTTTTAATAAAGAGCCCTATAATAATCTCTAGTGCTATTACACACATAATGTCATAAATTTTTAAAAATAGATAACTTTTGTCCTTATAAAGATACAAATAAGGAATTCACCTTCCATTTTCAAATTCTTAACAAAATTAATTATACAAAGTGCAAAATATCTTGCATGTAAAAGTAATACATCATGTTCATATAATGTACAGAATTTAAATAATCAATTACAAATTAAAGCCCCATTCCTGGCAAAATTTCACTAAAAACTGACTTTTTTTAGAAAATATGCATTTGCATTACTCCAATTTTTATAAATCATGGAAAAATATTGGCATGAATTTTAGTTTTACACAAAAGAATAAAAAAAAATGAGAAATACAGACTATTTCTCATAAAATATTACCATTTTCTCGACGAATTCATCGTTACTAGGCATATTCAGAGGTTGTAGATCGCATCCACTGGAATACTCTCGCTTTTATTTATACTTTATACAGTCAATAAATTGCGCCCTCTCTAATGAGATTAGTTTGTTTACTTCGCATCTCGCACAATGCGGTCGTTCGGTTAGGCTGAGATATGTTTGTTTAAGTGTCAAAATCTCAGTCAGAATCAGTTTTTTAACAAATTTGAAATAATTCCTGTGAAATATTATATTCACAAGTGTCAATACTAGCAACGGAAAATATCATGTCGGCCGTTTTTATGTGTGATAACAGAACCTAAATCGAGGTAAGGCTAGGCCTAGCTTAGCAGCATTGGATAGGCTAATGTTTTCAGCGCCTACGATATTTCTTCTCACGATCTATCGCAAAATCAGCATGAAAAATTTATCCGCATTTATTTTTTGTGTGGAACACAAAAAAATCAAATTTCAGTCTTATTTTACATTTTTTTCATTCTTAGGAATGTCTAAATTCATTTAAACTAGCAATTCCGTATTATATTTATAAATCTATAACATTATACAAAAATTAGATTTTTCTTAAAAACTGAAATTTTGCCGGGAATGGGGCTTTAAATAGTAAAAAAATGTTTTTTTATCAAGGACTTTCATGCCTCCTCAATTATTGGGAGCTGTTCCATAATAATGGTGTATTGGCAGAAAAAGATTGAGCCCATATTTTGTTTTTAGATGTTACAGGTGTTAGAAGCAAGCATAATTAAATTTTCTGTCTTCTTTGATGATCTCTCCAAATTAAAGTGAGCACAAGGATGTATAATGTACTGCGTATTGTATTCTAGCGATAAATCCCATGGACGCATTGAAGAGGAGCCAAACAATACTGTACTATGATAATCCAAATATGTAAAAATATATAATAACATTTAAATTTATTGTTACATGTTTTTAAAGATTAAAAAATTTTCTGTTTATTTATCTTTCCTAGCCAAGTTAATTTAGGTTTCCCCACTGGTCTTGTCACTCTTTTCTTTTTGCTTCTCTAAGAGAGATCTTTGCTGGAGTTTCTTGTTGGAGTCGAAGCATGTGACCGTTTATAAAGAAGTTTAAATATTCAGTTATAAAGAAGTGGAAATATTCAGTGATTATTGACTGTAGATTAATACTAAGTTTAATTTGTGTGGTTTTGAAATGAATTTGAATAAATATTGACTATACATTAATATTTTATTCAGCTTTTGTCTGAACTACATGAAAGTTCTAATATCTATTTTTATATTTGTTTTATTTTTTTTTAGATGATTCAGGCGTTAAGAAGCAAGTATAATTAAATTTTCTCTCTTCGACGATCTCTCCAAAATAAAATTCTCTAGGGTATAAGACATTGTCAGTGAGCACAACTATGATCTATAATGCACTGCATATTGTATTCTAGTGATAAATTCGCATTGACTCCTAACAGCCTTGAAGAGGAGCCAAACAATACTGTATTATAATAATCAAAAATATATTATAATTTATTGTTACATATTTTTAAAGATT
>NW_022732422.1:0-3045 GCF_011630105.1 Anneissia japonica
AGTGTATTTGTATACATGGTACAGCCGATGCAAAGCATTAAGATTTACTCGGGATTAGGTTTATACTGTATTAGTAAACTAAACTCCGATCCGATGCTTACGTCTCATGCTTTGTGCAGAAAAGCCAAGTCGGCCAATCAGTGTGTTGGTATTTCCATCACTTTTGAAGTAGACATCCACAGCGCGAAAGAGAAACAAGGAGGAACCGCTCTGTGGTGACCGGAGACAAGACAACAAACATGGCTGCGCCCATCAGTTAAAAACTGTGGCATGTTCACTTCTTACCTGTGTGCAATATTTCACGAAATAAAATTTTAAAAATAAACTAAATAAAACAAATATTTCACGCTATTTCATAGGTAGGACAGCATAGATAAATTTATTACTGGAAATATAGTGGCGAGATAGTGCATGCGTATATTAGCGAGCGAGCCGTCCGGCCATCTTTTGGACTGCCTACAATTATTTAGGACGGCAACTTTTACCGTGACGGCTTGGCCTAATCAGCTCGGCCTAGCTTTTGGGCCTGGTCTACCTTTAGCAAATTCTTTATATATTCTTCAAATCTATCGAATTTACATTAAATTAAAGGTAAATCATATTTACGTTTGATAAAAACAACATTTATTGATTGAATGTACGTTTTCGTACCAATAATCGATGGGGATTACTAACGATGGGCGTGGCCCGCCATCGGCTCAGTGCCACGCCCACTTGCTTCAATTTTGGAAAAACAAAATAGGCCGTCTATTTTGTTTTTCTGGCGAAACCCCTGCATAGCATCAATGATGACTGTTGTGTTGTTCCAACAACAAACCCAGTATGGTCCAGTTATATTTAATGTCCAGCAAACACAAACTTAAACACAAAGCATGGAATATTCACATGCTGGTACAGTGACATGATGTTTCCAAACAGCTGGTCCAACTAGATGTCAAAGTGTTTCACAGCATAAACATAGCACATGATACTAGTCAAACTCATTAACAGTATTCACTATTGAGTATTAAGTATTCACTATTGAGTATTATCACTATATGTACATACTCAATCACATAAACAATCACAAATAGTAATCAATTGTACAAATGCCAGTTCAAAAATTACGTTTCTGTTTATGAATGGACAATGAATTATTATACGACTATGACAAACTTCAATCTTCTTATTTTGCTGTTGTTATTTTTATTTTTAATTTCACATCCAACAGCAATTACACTCGCCACTTAGGATGGAATGCTTTATAAACCTGTTATCGATATCATCAGTTCTGTAAGCATATACAATGTTGCATGTTTTAAAACTTCATATATAGGGATTTCAATATGACTGTTATTCATATAGGCAAAGCTTATCTGCTTGCTATAGATGAATTACATGATTTCTTGTATCCAATTTTGGCCTCTGTTTTCCTCTTTTTTGTTTTGCTAATTTTCCTTCCGACGCTGGTTTTTCATGTTCTACGAGAAAAAAAAAAAAACCTCCCTCCCTACCATGAAATTTGATACCAAAAGGATGCTAACCAATTATTTTTTTTTACTTGGCCTAACTGATAGTTACCTTGTTTTCCTCTTTCACACATTGTACAATAAAAAATATAACACCATGTATCTTTTATATCTTGTTTTATTGGTAAACAGCGTAGTAATGGGATGGTTAAATGTATATAATTAAAAATATTATATATATCAACAAGTGATGAAACAAAGTTGTATACTATACAGTAAATATTTTTGCGTGAATATCATGTCATCATGCAAGAAAAATAAATATAAAATTCAAACATATCAACAAACGAAATGAAGTTGTATAATACTATATAGTATTATACAACTTCATTTCTGTATATACAGTAAATATTTTCCCTTTTTATTCATGTCACCATCTCAACCATCAAACGAAATCAACAAATGTATTTAATTAGAAAATCATGTTGTACATAAAACATATCGGAGATTGTTAAATGCTTTAAATTAATATAATATTAATATATAGGCCTAGGCCTAAGGAAGAAATATACAATTTGGAGATATCAAGGCAGCAGCGGGCGTAATAAAAATTTAAAAAAAAACTTTAATTTTAGTATGAGATATGGAAACATTATTGACGGGGCACTATATTATTCATGTCATCAAAGTTGTTTAACTGTAGGCCTAGGCTTACATATTTTTTCCTCTTTGCTGACTTATCCAGCTGTCGTATGACTACTGTACATTCTTCTCATTGGCGGCTGTTTGTATTCGGCGGCCTCTTTGGCGTTCCATACATTTGACACGGCCGAAATGAGTGACAGCCGAAATGATTGAACACCATATTATCGGGAATATTTTGAAACATCGCCGCCAACGTCTCGCAACTTACTGGGGGACTTCCAGCGGCCTAGCCTAAGCTGCAGCTGTCTATATTGCAAATCGACCACCGCGCAGCGGATAGCACCGGTAGACCCACGCTATACCAGCCGTAGACAACAGATACGATCTTGCTAATTACTGTAATTACTATATGTAACCATTGAAATAGCTTTTTACAGTAATACTTAATTAAATTAATTAATTTTTTAAATTATAAACATTTCATGTTTTTTCTATTTTTGAAGTGTTTGTGCTCGTTAGTAATTTAGATTTATCGTTGATTTATCCATGATGGTTAGTACATCGAAAGTCCCCCATGGTAGTTGCCAGGTTGCCAGAAATTTTCATTTCAAGTTTCTCGAAAATGATCTATATCTATAGACAGTCATTCTTGTGGATACTGGCCTCAACGCTTTTAAAATCATACAGGTGTACATATTATTTAGGGGTATAGACCCCCCCCCCCCAATAAAAATAAAGGCAAAAAGTTCCTGAACTTTTAAAAAATGTTTACTGTACTGTAATTACAAAGCTTAATCATAGGTTAAAAGTTTATGGTTTCTAATTAAGTTTAAGTACATGGGTACCCATTCCAAGACATAAACTTCCTGATGTTACTTAGCTCTGTTTTCATATTAGCAAGCTTATATGCACTAGTACCAAAAGTGTTTAACCAATCAAAACATTACCTCTA
>NW_022732423.1:0-623 GCF_011630105.1 Anneissia japonica
TAGTGCAAATTTTGGACTTTCCGTCATATTTCGAGTACTTTTCCGAAAAACTTCAAACTTTCAATGGAATAGTGTTTGTTTCAGCCTATCTCACTTTGCCTAACCCTAACCCTAACCCTAACTCTAACCCTAACCCTAACCTAAAAACTAACACTAAAAAAAAATTACATTTTTGACTCAACTTTTTAACATTGTCACATTTTGCACAAAAGTGCTTATCTCGCCGAGTTAAGCACTTAGTGCAAATTTTTGACTTTCCGCCATATTTCGAGTACTTTTAAGGAAAACTTCAAACTTTCAATGGAATAGTGTTTGTTTCAGGCTATCTCACCGTGCCTAACAAAAAAAATTACATTTTGACTCAACTTTTTAACATACAAAGACTATTCCATTGAAAGTTTGAAGTTTTTCGGAAAAGTACTCGAAATATGGCGGAAAGTCAAAAATTTGCACTAAGTGCTCAACTCGGCGAGATAAGCAATTTTGTGAAAAAAGTGACAATGTTAAAAAGTTTTCAAAAATGTAATTTTTTTTAGTTATGTTAGGGTTAGGGTTAGTGTTAGGGTTAGTGTTAGGGTTAGAGTTAGGGTTAGGGTTAGAGTTAGAGTTAGGGTTAGGCAAAG
>NW_022732424.1:0-519 GCF_011630105.1 Anneissia japonica
CGGACGATGGAAGTCTAGGCCTGTCAGACGGGAATTCCCCACCTCCCAAGCAAATTTGGAATGATGACGTCAACACACCGAATTCAAAGACTCCGACAATCAAAATTAAAGGAAATGTTTACCTATTTAAATTTAATCTTTCTACACTACATTTTTCTTCATCATCATTAGTACACTATTATGTTGTTACTCTATAATATTATTAATAGGCCTATAGAGATGTGTATAAGAGACAGACAAATAGGAACATGCATATTGTGAACGATTTGAGACCAAAATCAAGTCTCTCTGACCACTGTCTCTTATACACATCTAGATGTGTATATCATCCCCATCCTCATTATATTCCCCATTATAAGGAGGATGTTGATGATGACGAGGAGAAGAAAGATGATGAAGATGATGGTGAGGAAGAAGATGATGGTGATTACGATTGATGATAATGGTTGTTTAAGATAATGATTGTGATGATGGTGATAAGATAGATAGAAAATGATTGATGAGAATGATGATGATGAT
>NW_022732425.1:0-863 GCF_011630105.1 Anneissia japonica
TATTGCTTTAGCCACTGTTGTATCTCAGATATTTAAACTTGTTTATAGAAGTACAGTATCAGGCAGCCTTCCTCTGGTGATCAACGGTTTGCTATAGAATCAGGTAACTCCACAAATACATATGTATTTTTGTCTTTCAACAAATTGTTGATTATTATATGCGAAATTGCAGCCTAGTGTACATGTTTTTCAGATGCTAGCATGGCATTTGATCGCAGAAATCATTTTACACTAAATGATGAGCTTGATATTAAGCGTCAGTGCAGATCACTTTGTATAAGAGGGAATTCCTGTCAAGAAAATTTAGTAATTGTTCTGACAAAGTGTAATGTCTCTTTTTTAAATCATACCGTGTGAAAATGTTCTGTCTTTCGTTATTATGCAAATTTTATGTATGGTTCTTTAAACTGCATTTAGTACTAAACTACCTAGACACTGTAGTGCCACTTAGTAACTCTGTTCCTTCATTTTATGAGTATTTGCATACATCTGAGTATTGCTTCATGAATAGAACTAGCAGTAGTGTTTACAGTCTGGTATCTGTCAAAGTTAATGCTCTGTTTAACTCCATGATGAGTCTTACATGGAATGAGTTGCTCAGGGGCTAACTTTCTTAAATATAGTAATTATTTAAATCACCTTTGGTGCCAGGGTGCCACGTTTTGGGCACAAGGGCTGTGGAATTAGATTTTGATTGCTATCCCGGGATGTTTAGATTTTGTCTTTGTCTAGTTGATTGTGAGTAATGTGTCTGTGTGCTATATCAGATTGTTTTTTTCCCTACTTTTTCTAGGTAACTTTTTTGATAACCAACAACTGTATTATTCAATGGATTCTTCAGCTAACTAAGGACTGCATTTATT
>NW_022732426.1:0-2353 GCF_011630105.1 Anneissia japonica
ACAGGAAGAGCTTGTCCCTCGGCTCTGCTATCGTACAATGTTCAATGTATAAACAAAGCAAAAAAACCATAGGCTATAGTACATTGCATGAATTTAGACGCTGTATGAGCGAGTATGGGCTCCGTGGTATGGGGTGGGTGCAGAGAATAGGGTCTAGGCCTACTCGTATCCTCGCTCTTATGTTGTGGTCATGACGTGATGCCGATGCTGATTTCGAGGGCTGCTAATATGATTTGAATGTTTATAATAAATATTACTCTCCGAATTTCCAGCGTATGACTTAACTGAGAATATCGTAAACCTGTGAATCCTACCATCTATCGTATTTGTGTTGCCAGGAGTGGCGATCCCGCGAACATCCTGTGTTATGTTGTACCGAGTATATGTCATATCCGTTAAAGGTCAAATGCGGGTCAGATTCAGAAGGCGGGGCTTAGTGATACAGAATTCATTAAAATAGGTGATTTAAAACTCATTTTTCAGAAAAATGTGTTATCTAAAAATAAAAAGAAAGCCACCAATATGTTTATTATTTAATTCTTTATTGTTTTCTGACATTTTAAAAGTAACTAGAGTATGTCATTTTAGATGGCCTTTAAGGACATTGTTAAGCAAAGAGTGTAGCCTACGTATAGCAAATGCTTCTTTAAACTATAGAATAAACCAGTTGTGCGAACTGTCAATAATGTTAGTATTAGATTAATATTAAACCTAATTTATTACTTACTACATTATCATTTTTGAAGTATACCCTGTAAAGCTAAAACATATTGGAATGCCTCATCATCAGATCGTGAAGGATGTTCTTTAAATTTATTTATTAAGCATTTATCTGTCTTAACAATATAGGTAATCACTATTACAACCTGGACATTCAAAATGATAAACTAGATTTGAACTCGTCACTGAGGACGAGTTTGGTGATCCGCCGAACTTTGACCCTCAGGAAGCGCGAGCGGTGCGGGTTGAAATGTTTTTAAATGCTCAAAATGGCCTAAAATATGCTATTTTTAAAGTTTTTGAAACTTAAGTGTAATAGTAAACATTTGAAAAGATTACACGTGCATACGCGGACGTCTTGACGCCTGTGCACATGTTAATGGCACAAAAAGTTTACTCGTGGCCCGGAATTTATCAATCTCAGCTTAGCAAATGTCTTAAGTCAAAATAGTTAAGATTTCCCTAATAAATATCTTAAGCTGATTTATTACCCAATCTTAGCAAAATCTTGGCTTAAAAATTGTCTTAGATGGTGCCCACGTACAATCTTTCTAATTATAAGTAATTTTTAAGCTAAGCAATATTGATAAATTTGATTTGAGCAAAAAAATGACGAATTTAAGCTGAATTCTAGTTTGATAAATATGGCCCTTGTTTATGAATACAGTGTCAGAAACCCAAAACATATAACAAAACGTAATTCCCAGCTTCAGTACAAGCAGTGCGCGTGGAAATGAACGAACGGTGCGTAAATTATCGAAAGTTTTGGGATGCTGAAAATGACCTGAAACGTGATTTAAATTATCTGAAAAGTGTTATTGAGAATTCCCAAATTTTACCGTGCACGCACGTCACGACGTGCTCGTGGACGTTAATGGCACAAGAAATTGATCTTATATCAGTCGGATAGCGTTGAAATACAGTCTGCCGCCCTCTATCCTCTATCTACCGTACATGCACGTCACGATGTGTGGCACGAGAAATTGATCCTTGTCAAGAGTAATTTATAAACACCTGTTGGTTGGTAATGCCACACAAATTTTCCCTTCATAATGTACTATATATCATTCTGATAGCTTTGAAATACAGTCTGCCGCCTTCTATTGTCAATGATATTTGATAAATTTGAAGAGAGATGAGAAGGCTCCAAAGATTCATTCTTTTTTACCATGATGACGTCATCAAAATGGAAAATAAAGGGACACTTCCGAAAGAAGTGGGAGACGATCAATTAAGAATAAGCGAGATATGTTCAAACGAGTATAAAAATAATGACGTCATAAATAAAAATTCAGTTTTTTCTTAATTCAAATGGCAATATGATGACGTCACAATGTCTGATCAACCATTATGATCTATAAAATCATATGTACAACTCATGTGCTTTTAGAATGTGTAATAAAAATTGTTACCTTTCATCCTAAGGAGCTATAACTGATTAAAAATATTCATGGTTTTAAGCATATATAAATTTTGACGCACGCGTACGTGCATGCTAAAAAGCGCGAACGGAAAATTAAGGTACATGACAACCTTGACCTGAAGATTATGCTCACATAATATGATTCAGAAATGACAAATGGTTAAGATGACATGGGCTCATCAACGTTTTGAGGAAAGAAAGATGTAGGGG
>NW_022732427.1:0-581 GCF_011630105.1 Anneissia japonica
AATTCCGTGTACCTGGAATTGTGCGAGCATTTTCAAATCTGTCTTTCAGGAATTCTGCTTGTTGCTGATATTGCTCTGTTGTGGCAAACTGGCAATGTACAGGTATTTTGTCAATCTCTGAATCTGCAAATTCAAAAAGTTGGCGAGCAGTGATAATCTGTTGATCAAATGGGCGTTGTAAACTTGCTCTGGCTGCTAACCGCTTTATTGTCCCCCCAACACCATCAGATGGTCCCTTTCCATGCGAGGTGGCAAAGAAGTGCCATTCAGCTTGAACACCAAAGTCTTCTTCATGGAGGCACAAATTTAAAAAGTTTTTTCTATTTTTATACTGTGCAGCACAGCCGTCAGAAAAATAGCATATTTTCTTAACATGTCCAAGTGTGTCTGTTAAAAACTGTATGAGCAATTTTTGAAAAAGGTGAACTGCCACAGTATCATGTGTGTTACATTCTGATATAATCACAAAAACTTGTATGGTCAATTTCATCTTGCAGGTTTCCCCGGTAGTAACATAGGGATGAAGTGTTGCTTGCAGATTGTTCCAATGAAAAGACTGAGAAGCGTCCTGTACTACAAAG
>NW_022732428.1:0-668 GCF_011630105.1 Anneissia japonica
TGAGCCCTCAACTATCCAGCCTCTATTTGGGGGTATCCACAGTTGAAGCTATTTTTACCTATCACAGAGTAAACTGTGTGTATAGAATGCTTTCTCTTTTTTCAACACACACGGCAGTGGACGTCCTGCAACTATTCAATCGGGGAAGAGGCAAACGTGGATAATGTAAGTTTTTTTTTTTTCTCCATGAATTATTTTATTTTCAATATAGATTACTACACTTACTAGGCCCTAGTGTTACTTACTCTAGGTTAAATAGGGTTACTTCTTACTATGGTTGTAGAAAGAAGGCTAGCCTAAAATTGGAATACTTAGGACCTATGTAGACCCCCAGGGGGTCTAACTAGGAAACCAGGCCTAGGTAGAGTAGTATGCTTCTAATGTACTGTTGTAGTTGTAGTAGGTCTAGGCCTAGCCTATCCCTCCCCCGCCATGTTTGAAGAGTATGCACTTCGCGTTTATTTCGTACGTCTGTTTGATGGATGGTGAATACGGTTTTATTTTAACATTATCAAAGGCTGTTTTAGAATTAATATATTCACTGTGCAGAGAATTTCGCATTGATGAAAGAATACGTTATTTCGAGATTTTTGAATTCTATGATGTGTTTTTCATGGATAAGTTGGACTTCATGTTCGTGAAGTTTATGCTAACAGCACATCATTGCC
>NW_022732429.1:0-1479 GCF_011630105.1 Anneissia japonica
CCTCTGAATTTGCCTAGTAACTATGAATTCGTCGAGAAAATGGTAATATTTTATGAGAAATAGTCGGTATTTCTCATTTTTTTTATTCTTTTGCATAAAACTAAAATTCATGCCAATATTTTTCCATGATTTATAATAATTGGAGTAATGCAAGTGCATATTTTCTAAAAAAAGTCAGTTTAATTTTGCCGGGAATGGGGCTTTAAAGCTCTAAATAGATGAAGTAAATAAAAATATGTATAAAGTGGAAATTTAGGCCTACAAAGAGTAACTTATAATTAATATCCTATATTAAAATTGTTTATATTTGTTTTCTCCCTTGGCATTTTGTAGAACCAAGTACAGTTCACGACGTGACCCATGACATCATCAAAACAGATCCACAGAGTATACTAGTCAAATGGACAGTAAGTTTTATGTGAAATTACATTATACACATTTTAAGTAATTGTATTATCAATAAACCTAAAGTAAATTTGCTTGAAAGACCCTTCTGTAATGAACTTTTTATCGTTGTCAAAATATTCAGTTTGTATTTGTGGTATAGGTCTAGTTGGTATAACAATATTGTGTAACATCTGCTTGAAGAAAACATGTGTTACGTTTCCGCTAAAACTAGGTATATTATTTTTTAGTTGTCATGTTTTCATTTATACATTTGTACTTTCTAGTGTGTGGCCTCGTCAGTTAAAGCATCCCAGATTGCCCTATGCATAATACAGTAAAATTAACATAAATGTTCTGGACCTAACTAAACATAGTACTCGCCAGAAACTTCTGTTATCCAAAAAATTTAGGGTATTTAAATTCCTTCTGTTCAAAAAATATATCTAAATAAATAGTGATGTTTTGTTTAAACATGTACCAGTATTATATTTTTAATCAAAAGGTAGTTGAGATGGATGCAGATACACTAAAATGTTTCAACTCTACATATTTCTACACTGTGTATCTGAAATCGAATAATGGTGAAGGAGTTGGTGATGTTGTTTATCAGGGAATTGATACTAAAACTGCGATATACAACATTAATGTTGATGCTACTTACGTCATTTTGATAACTGTGTCCAATAAAGATAGCGAAGGCGAATTCAGTGAAAGTCATCTTGTAGATCATGGTATGTCCTTCCTAATGATCCATAATTACTGTACTATAACTTAATTTGAATGTATTGATAGTTTATATTTTTGAAAGTATTTATGGTACATTTTTTAGCAATCCCAATAATTTAAGTTTCAGAATGTTAATATTAATTTTTAATTGTTATTATTTGATTTGGTTTTTTGCAGAATGTGAAACTGGATTTTTTGGAGAAAACTGTGAAGAGAAATGCACCAAACCATGTATGTGCCACAGATTGACGGGAAAATGTGTGTCATGTTATTCAAATTGGCTTGAACCCAACTGCGAAATCGGTGAGCTATTAAGAGTTTGTTTCAAATATAACACGAGAAAGGGTAATAAGTACACCCAGCTGT
>NW_022732430.1:0-1155 GCF_011630105.1 Anneissia japonica
TTCTTCGTCGCGGGACACGCGCAATACCTGAACATCGGAATGAAGGAAGATCGAGCGAGCGTCGCCTGGCTGAAGAAGACGGCGGAGGTGATAGAGTGGGAGTTCGCGAGTTTCTAGAAGGTGGCGTTGGACGTGGATTTCGACCGACTGTTCGGATCCGTCGTTTCATACGTGCAAGAACGCGATTTCCTCAAAGACAGATTGAGAGACGACAATCTCGTAAGGAGCGTCGTTGACGAACTGGAGGAATTCCGGTCGCAACTGCCCCCTTTCGGGACCCCGACGGGAGACGACCCACCGAGACAGGACTGCTGTCATTACGAAGCGAACGTCTCGGCAATCTTGCAGAACGTCCTCTGCAAGTTCCCTTCCACACGTATTATGATGGGTGCGTCGATAGCGTTGGACACGCCGACTAAAAGCGTGGAAGCGGCCGAAAGATGTCGGTACGATCTTTCGGAAGCCAGCTATCGAAACCTGCTTCGGTTAGAAGAGAGGGTTCCAAGCCGGTCGCGTGCAGACGAGCGTCCGTTGACGTTCGACGATCGAGGAGATTCCGGCACCGCCGACGAGCTCTTCGACGCTTTGGAAAGGTACGACGACGGAGAAGAAGAGAATACCTTCGTCACGCCACCGACGACTTCGTCTGAGTTGGAAGTCGCAACGTTACCCGCGGATCGTGCACCGCAGCAACGGCAGCAACAGTATGCAGAATCCGTGTTGGATTCCGAAGCCCTCGGCGACCTTCCCGTGATCACTGAACCTGAGGAAACGACGGGAACTGGAAGGAGAGTGGGCGACCGCGAAGGCCCTCCATCCAATCTCCTGTACGACTTCAATTCGCAGGATTATCGCGACATGGAAGAAACAATCGAAAGAGAAGCTGCCAACGAGGACGACGACGCCGGCGACGACGACGGGGCAGCGACGCCGACTGCAGATCTTCCACCTTACGCGGACGAGGAAAGTTCGCTATTGACGCCAAACGTAAAGTGGGTGGACGCGAACTGGAAGCAGTACACTTCTGGATTCCTTCGGGAAAACGAAAACGACGATCTGGAGTGGGATCCTTCTCAAGACGTTCGACGAATCCCAGACGAACCGGAGACGCACGCGAGACCCACGTCGTCTTCGACGCCGGCGACTCCCAAGTCC
>NW_022732431.1:0-4554 GCF_011630105.1 Anneissia japonica
TCTGGAAAACAAGGCAGGAAGACTGCTAAGAAAGATGTAATGAACAAGAAAAAGGAAGAAAAAACGAAAAGAAAAGGGTAAACAGTTGTTCAGTTAAACATACATATAATTATTTATTTATTATTTATTTAAGTTGTTCCTAATTCACAAAGCATACACTGTCATAACGATTCTTTTGGTTTTTACTTCTTGCTTTCACATTTAAGTCAATGTACTGGCATTGTAATTAAATTTATCCTGCTTCGTCAAGGAAATGGCAGTTAACAAAGCATTAACGTTTACTACAATGACACATAAAGCAATAACCACCAGTTTTCAAACTTGAATTTCCAAACATTAAAGAGTTGCAACTACTTGTATCATTCCTTCTAGAAAAGAGTGATGAAGCAAGATTTAAAACTTTCTTTGAGAACATTATAGGGAAACTATGGGAGTGTTTAAATGCGGGCAGAGAAGCAAGCACTTATCAGTAGAAGCTGATATTCTATTCTATTGCAAGAACTTCAAGCCACATCATTCTTCGCATATACAAATTCCTGGATAGAGAAACATAATCGTGGTGATTTGTTTAGAGTGAACGACAAGGTGTCCGGGACAATTTATTGTGGATTTACGTGTCTTTTTTGTTTTTGTTTTTTTTTTGTTTTTCACTATGTATAAAATTTGATTATTCCATTACATAAATATTCTAAAATTGCTCTACCAAATCCAGCCACTAAAGATGGTTACAGAATCAAAAACTGAAACAGGAAAGGTGATTTCCGATATATAAGAGCAGAAAATGGATGCAAAGAGATGCCTAGGCATAATGAATGCTTGCAAAATTAATAAAATAAAGTTAATAAAGTTTGTTTTATTCAATTTAACTTTTAAAGATAAAGCCTAACACTGAACGCTATAGGAAATCCTTTATTCCGACTGCAGTCAGATTGTTCAATGAAACCATAAATAGATAAACTTAATTAGTTTACATCATTTCGTAGGCCTACAGGAAGTGGAACATATTTTATTGTTATTGTTTTATTTTATATTTTTTAATTTTATATGTATCATAACCAAGTGAATTTCCTTTTGGATAATAAAGTATTTTTGAATTTTAATTTTAATACAAACCATTTCTCATGTTTACAAACGATACGATCTATGTTTTCAAGAGAATATTTGATCGTATGCCATCCTGAAATTAGCCCCTAAATTGTAGAGAGGAATCTGTTTGGAATGATGACATAATTAATGGCGAAATATTGAATCCCAACACGAATCTGTTTGCTCATGAAGATTTAGATGACAGAAATGTCTATCGCGATACAAATGATTAACATTAATTTTTTTAATTTGCTATCCAAAATTCTGAAATACCAGATGTACCAGCACCTGATGCTCCACTGCCAGCAACCGACGCACCACCACAGGCACCCTTCGACGCACCACCAGAGACACCCCTCGACGCACCACCACAGACACCCCTCGACGCACCACCACGGGCATCTGTCGATGCACTACAACAGCCGGCTGCCGACGCACAATCAAAGTCACCCATCGCCGCACCACCGCCAGCTCTCGATTCTCGACCACCAACACCCGACTCACCACCACCACCACCACACAGCTCACCGCCACCACCACTTGACTTCCGACCACCAACACCTGAACAGCTTCCGCTAAACTGACCGACAGCAATGTACCCACCTAATCATTACAATCCAAACTCCCTTTTTCAAATTCGCCGTCCTCTGCCAACACATCCCTACACACCGACATCATCATACAATCACCATACACAACGAACTCCCAGAGACAACATCTTACAACAATACAACAAGACCTTCTCAATATCATCATCACCGATTTCACTAACACTACACCTAATGACCATTCTACTAACTGAACAAGAAATGGCTGAGTCATACTGGCGGTACATTTTACTCTAAAGGAAGGGCCACTTGTTTTTCGCAACTTAACGCTGTATAAAAAGGTAATTAGAGATGCAGTAAATGCGAAATGCAGGCATCATAGGATAGGCCTACGAAAGAATGTAAATATGTAAATATCCTTGGCCAAATGAATCTTACATTCAGTATTTGTAAATATTTTGAGCAGTGATTTATGTAAATAAATATTTTATACAGTATTTATAAATACATTTACTATACAAATAAGAAAGTATAATACATATACTCCAAGTATTGAAATGCACGCCATTGTGTTGGGATTCCCAACACGATGATGTGCACTTCAATACTTGGAGTATGTATTATACTTTCTTATCTGTGATTAATCAGTGGAACTTTCAGTTTACTATAAAAATGGATGAGGACGAAACGGATGCAGTGGTTTCCGTCATATCAAACATCATGTTCATTCAATGGAAGTACAATATAATAAAACTTTTAATAAATAAATAAATAATATTGAAATAAATTAAAAAGCTCAACTTGTTTGGTACTGTTACAGTCACTGCTTGTGCTATGTATTTTTCTTCATTAAACATATCGGTATCGTTATAACATGTACCAGATTCAATAAATACATCAGAACTAAATTCTAAAGCTATGTCTACACTATCAAATTTCATCAAAAAAGTGTCACATAAGAATTGATGGAACATAGAAAACAAGTTCATTTTTTGATACAATTTGATGTGACATGACGTCATCATACCCATGTATGTGCACATCACATTTTTTTGTCACATAAAATTTGATAATATAGACAAAGTTTAAAATAGGAAAGCAAACACGCAATTCATAGCATCGTGTCGTAGCTGCTCTCTTTTACAAACAATGTCTGGGCAATATGCATGGATGTGCCTTCTCTTCTAAAATGTCGATGACCATGGACCGTTGTAGGCAGGCGGAAGAATATTATGGTGGGTGTTTAATAAAAGCATACATATTAATATACCATATACTGGGAAATAGGCATCATTGAAGGGTTTGCCTTAGAATTTACTGATCAGCATATTTTAGGGGATTTTGGGAAGCAAAATTGAATAACACAAAATACCTCGCTCTTATTACAGTAACTACGCTACAATGGCGTTATAAATTATTTCTAATACTAGAAATTTATTATTATTATTATTATTAGAGATTACTGAATAAACTATTAAGTATCTCCATATCTACGTTGTTAATTGAACAGTCTTGTTTGTAAGGACAATAATAAGGAAAAAACGTGCAGAACGAGTGGACAACCACCAAGTGAAATAAAGTATTCGACAAACAACACCTTCACAGCCATGCTTGTGCCGTAACAAGATATATCCAGTCTAGTTTATTTATAGCATCTGACCCGTCTGACCTACTTTTTACGTTGCCTCGGCGGCGTACAAACACCAATGTGTGTCTGTCTCCAATTACCATGGAAGCCTATTTGTGGGAACTTTTCTTGTTGAATTAGGTAGTTTCTAGGCAACTAGGTGGATAATAATCACAGTACAGTACAAAACAGTCGAATCAAAAAGTAAAAGCTAGTGTAAATTGGCAAAAAAAAAACAAATAAATAAAAAATAAAAACATGGTCTGAACATACAGAAAATGGTTCAAAGATATTTTTCAGAAACGTTTTCATCATATATGATCTCTACTTTAGCACTTGAATTTTACCAACAATTGTTAATCTATTTTCGAACACTCGTTGGTTCGAAAGGTTGCATATTTCAAGAAATGTTTTCATCGACGTAAAATACGTAGTATGACCCCTGTTCAACACAATGGAATGTTCTGAATAAATATAATCCATAGTTGAAAACCCGTCAGCGACACGACCAGATTACTAAGTTTCTTAATCCTTTATCACGCGTGGTCCACGGGTATGCGCGTCGACTTATTTTGAGAGGCTCCCTAACATAAAATAAAAAGTATTAAGAAACATATTATTACAATAATTATAATAGTTAGAAAAACAACAATTTTTCAGTATTTTTCAGAAAACTCAGGTATAATACAGTTAATTCTCTTCCTTTATTTTAATATATAATTTAAGATTCTGCCCAGGTTTCTTTGCATCAGAAAGGCAAATGAGGTCCCTACAAGAAAAGATTGTTGGCGACTACTTAGTGAAATCCATGAAGTACATGTTGTCAAACGGGAAGGGGCGACATCCATTAGAGGCTTAGCCCTGGAAGAAGTGCCAGTGGTCAGATTAACTAAGATCAAGCAGCTGTATGACTACTTAAATCAATATGACAAGTATGTTAAACAGTTTTATCATTAACATAATTTTATTTATTTACATTTATTAATTGATAATAATCTAGTGTCATGTACTACAGTACTAAAAATGAATCCTGTATAAAAACAAGTGTAAATGTACCGTAAAACGGGGTAACTTTGGCATTCAGGTAACTTTGGCAGGTCAGTACATAAAAATTTTGTCAGCTCTCCATGGTCCCACCATGACCATGACTTTAAAAAGTCATTCATGTGTAAGAAAGGTCAAATGTATTAAATAAAGCCTTCTCAGCAATCTTTCACCATCGAATAATATGTAAACAACACGGTACTTTCCTGTGTCATTATCGGAAAAAATTCAAAACAAAGACGCTTTGCC
>NW_022732432.1:0-1174 GCF_011630105.1 Anneissia japonica
AAAACACGCATTTTTCAAATTTTAATGCATTTCAGGAAGCTTGGTAGACTTCCCACAAGTCTCTTATTTTTTATTATTTTTGTCATTCTGGACAGCGCCACTAACGAGAAAGTTAATTTAGAGACGGAATAAGCTAATTCGAAAAAAAAAAAAAAATCGAGTATGGGACACTAATTAAATTAGGTATGGCACGCACTAAGTGCAGTAAAGAGTGCGTAACCTAAAATTAGGCTGGAAGCTTGGGAAATTTTGTGAGTGGTCACACGTACGCTGGCAGGGAATTGTGGTATAAGTGAGCAGACCCAAGCAATTTGAATGATTTATACGTTAGATGTTGGCTTTCTGCATGCAACCGATGTTTTGTGAACAATTTGATTCGGGATATCAGTAATTTCCAGGAACATGTTTCGACCACTAGGCCTAGTTCAAGTAGGCCTATTTGTATTTACCATATTTTAAATTTTACTACTACCAGGGAGTTGTTATGTTTTATAGTGACTATAACAACTCCCTGCTACTACTAAGGTAACTTTTTTGGCTAGGTATTGCAGATTTGCAGGTAAGTAGTTTAGGCCCCTAGACTTGAGGCCGAGTATACTGGGACCGAGTTGACTTGGGCCCTAGGCTAAGGGCTAGGCTAGGCCTGGGTAGGAGTACGGAAGGACCAGAGAGGCATCAAGGCCTGAAACAGATAATTTCGGTCGCGGTTTGTTTTCAACAAATATATGGAGCGCCTATTCTATGGAGTTGCAAAACGCTAAATTTAATATAACTAGTCCTAGGCCTAATTATCATTGCAAGTTCGTCAATCGGTTTATCATACTTTTTTTTATTGGTGATCCGCTACACTAGCGGATCACCTCTTGTTATTGTCAGGATCATCATCATCATCTTCTTTTTTTGGTGATCTGCATCTAGTGCGGATCACCTATTGTTATTGTCAGGATCATCTTCAACTTTCTTATTCTTCTTTCTTTCTCCCCTTTTCTGTTCGCACGATATCTCAAAAAATGCCACGAGTTACGCACAATCGCTGTCATCGAACATTTGGCTTGGTCTGGAATAGACATGGTAAGCTTTTCAACGCGCTCAGTCATGCGTGACGTCAGCTACGCGCAATTTTGCATTTTTACATTATCGATCATATCAGCCTAACCAATTGCCATTTCGAAAT
>NW_022732433.1:0-539 GCF_011630105.1 Anneissia japonica
TCCACACTACCAGCCCTGGGTTTAAATCCCAAGGAGTCATTATTTTTTTTATGGGGACAATATGCAGGGAACAATTTATACTGAGCAGAATTCTGTTCAGTATAAATTGTTCCCCACCATAATTATGGTGTGGGCGGAGGTATGCACTCTAAAACTGCCCTCTAGTTTAAATTTATTATTTTGGAGAAGTTAAATCTGAATATATGTTGTTCTTCCCTTACTTGCCCTCTAGTAATCAATTGCTTAACATCTTATGTGAAGGACTAAGTAATTAGAGCCAAGTATCTCTGGGTATATTCAAGAACAACATTGGCTGGTTTCTAATTTGGTCTTTCTAGTGCCTATGCCCTTACTGGCATAGATTGCATATATCCTGAAAAATGTGTTTTTCTTTCATTCTCCTAGGTTGACTTTACTGTACTAGTTACAAAATTCATTAAATTGATTACCAGCCAATTTAAGGTTATATGCAACGGAATACAACTGTCATAAAATTGACTGGGGAATTCAAATTTTTAATTTTTAAGTTAACTTACTTA
>NW_022732434.1:0-582 GCF_011630105.1 Anneissia japonica
ACTGTAATGCATTCGACTTAACTGCAATTCAGAGGTAAATGATAAAACGGCTTGCCATACGGACACAACCAATGCGATTTGGACGTCTAAGTAAAGCGATGACTACGAGTTTCTTGAAAGACAAACAAATCTTTCGAGCACGACTTTCGGAGCTTCTATGCGTAAAGCATGTTTGTTACTAGAGTTACTACGGTAGTTAATGTGACCAAGTTGTCCTGATCATGTGGTATTTATATCATGGAACCCTATTGTATGGCCATCTTTAAAGAAAAAAAAAAGCATATTTCTACCTAACACCCATCGATTCGATTGAATAGGGCATAAACATTGACCACCGCACGTTATATGAATAATACACACCGCTACATGGAGAGCGGTCTATAAACACACAACATAGCTAAAAAATAAAAATGTTCACAGTATATAACTCAAATTCAAATAGGGCCTTAACACTTTTTACTATTCATGCAGCGAAATCAAATAATACATATTTCGTTTAAAACGACCCATTATATTAGCATAAATAGCTAAATAATGTAGCTAAATAGCTAAATAATGTAGCGGCGTGTATAGCAGCGGCGA
>NW_022732435.1:0-314 GCF_011630105.1 Anneissia japonica
CGAAAAAATTTAAACTTTCAATGGAATAGTCTTTCTTTCAGGCTATCTCACCGTGCCTAACAAAAAAAAATTACATTTTGACTCAACTTTTTAACATTGTCACTTTTTGCACAAAAGTGCTTATCTCGCCGAGTTGAGTACCTAGTGGAAATTTTTGACTTTCCGCTATATTTCGAGTACTTTTCCGAAAAACTTCAAACTTTTAATAGAATAGTCTTTGTTTCAGGCTATCTCACCGTGCCTAAGAAAAAAAAATTACATTTTGACTCAACTTTTTAACATTGTCACTTTTTGCACAAAAGTGCTTATCTAGC
>NW_022732435.1:359-616 GCF_011630105.1 Anneissia japonica
TTTGACTTTCCGCCATATTTCGAGTACTTTTCCGAAAAACTTCAAACTTTTAATGGAATAGTATTTTTTTCAGGCTATCTCACCATGCCTAACAAAAAAAATTACAATTTGACACTCAATTTTTTAACATTGTCACTTTTTGCACAAAAGTGCTTATCTCGCCGAGTTGAGCACTTAGTGCAAATTTTTGAGTTTCCGCCATATTTCGAGTACTTTTCCGAAAAACTTCAAACTTTTAATGGAATAGTCTTTGTTTC
>NW_022732436.1:0-279 GCF_011630105.1 Anneissia japonica
TTCTTTTTATTACTCACCTTTGTTCTGTGTTCTGTATGTATTAGAATGTATAATACATACTCCAAGTATTGAAATACACGCCATCGTGTTGGGATTCAATATTTCGACATTAATTATGTCATCATCAGGAATGAAAAATTATCCATATTAACAAGCTTAAATGCACTAGTACCAAAAGTGTTTAACCAATCAAAACATTACCTCTAGTAGGTGACATAGCAGTGATTTAAACAAAAGATCAAAGCATTCTTACTCTAATGATCAAAGATACCTACAAAA
>NW_022732436.1:361-554 GCF_011630105.1 Anneissia japonica
CCAGTTTCGGGAGCTGTCAATAATGCTAGTACTAGAAAATATTAAACCTAATTTATTACTTACATTACAGACGACATTATCATTTTCAAGTATACCCTGTAATCCTAAAACAAATTGGAATGCCTCAAAGTATTTAACATGATCAAATATAACACTATCAGATCGTGGAGAATGTTCTTTAAGTCTAGTTATT
>NW_022732437.1:0-883 GCF_011630105.1 Anneissia japonica
ACTAAGTTCAACACATTGACATCAGTGGTGGATCCAGGAATTTGAAATAGAGGGAGCACAGAAAGCAACTTTTATACATTGAAGGGCTGGACCATGGTTGGGGCTGAGCAAAGAAATTTTAAGATTTTGGCACCTCTAGGTGGCTGAAAATTGCACTCTCAGGCTTAAATTTAATGATAATTTTCCTCTTTTCTCAATTGTGTTTATACTTTCGAGCCGGCCTGTGCCCCTCCCCCCCCCCCACCTATAGATACTAATCATAATACATCTAAACATAATACATCTAAACATATTTATATACATATTCATGTATCTATATAGCGCCTTTCTTTGCAGATATGAAGCGCTTAATTTAAATGTAAATTTTATTGAGCACTGATTTCAAATCTCTATGCTTTATTACAGATACACCAGATTGCACTCATTTCAAATCTCTATGCTTTATTACAGATACACCAGATTGCACTCATTTGAAATCTCTATGCTTTATTACTGGTACACCAGATTGCACTCATTTCAAGTCTCTATGTTTTATTACAGATACACCAGATTGCACTCATTTTAAATCTCTATGCTTTATTACAGATACACCAGATTGCAAAAATCCTTAATGCTCATATGGACTCATTACAATGGATTGATCATAACACAGGTAAATTAAAATACATATAAACATGTTACATAAACCTTTTCAACATTTTAAACTTCAGAATGAATAAATAAAAAATAAAAGCAGAGCACTTTAAATAGTACACACTAATTTAATTGTTTCTATTTTTTGCTCTATCCAACTTTTTGATAAATGTTGAAAGCCTGAAATTTCTGTTTTTAGTGGTCAACTTTTCTGTGACCATCCTTACAGAAAAGCCTTGTGTTACCAATG
>NW_022732438.1:0-795 GCF_011630105.1 Anneissia japonica
AACAATTGCGAACCAATTTCTCAAAACATTAATTGTCTTAACACTTGTCGTAGAATGCATTAATTCTACAAAGATCCACTTAGAATAAGAGTCAACCATTATTAATTAATCATTCCCTTTCCCATGGTTTCTGAGTAATGGACAAAAGGAATGAATGACATCTTAGGAGGATCATTCCTCATACTGAACATACATACTGGATATGCATTCACACCTGGATATGCATTCACAATTTATTTATTTATTTATTTATTTATTCTGTCTTTCTACTGCATGCACTTTCAGTACTTGTGTACTGTTTTTCAAAGTGGTACAGTTTCATAAAATACAAAAGTTAAAAGAAAAGTAATTAAAAAACAAACATATATATAAATAGATATCATAATAAAAGTGATTAAGAATTAAAAGAGTTTTTAAAAAATATAATAGACATGTTCATGAAATTTGTTGTTGTTTTGTGTGGAAGTTCATTCCACAACTTTGTTGAACGATACAAAAAAGTTCTCTTGCCTTGACAGTTATTCCATTGTGGTACAAAAAGGTGGTTATGAGATTGACTACGTGTACATTTTGAATGGGATTCGATATTAAATTTAAATTTAGATGATAAATAAGATGGCGCATACCCTTTTAAACATTTAAAAGTCATTAAGGCTATCTGTTCAGATAGTCAATTAAGTCAATATGTTTATCCAACCCAGGGAACCAGAAATAAGAACGAGCAATTGCTTTCATTCTCACCATCCCGGTGTGTTCTTGGTGGAGTTCATCCAAAATTCTCTTCCTAAATTTTGG
>NW_022732439.1:0-2321 GCF_011630105.1 Anneissia japonica
GAGTTGTTGTTGAACAAAGTTTTAATTCGATCCAAATTTTCGGTCCAAAAGTTTAATTCGTTGTCTTTACCTTGTTCGTTTTCCCTCAGTTTTCCCTTGTAAAACGACAAATTCTACTGACCCCTTCCGAATGATATGACCAAAAAAAAACAACAAAACAAAAACAAATTGCCGTTGCGTGATAACTGATAGCACTCCAACTCTCCTCGTAACTTCTAAGTTGGTCACACGAGCCAGGTACGATATACGCAAAATTCTTCTCAGGAACCGCATCTCTGCTGATTCGATGTTTTTTTTTTTTTCCTTATCTTTTTTTTTTTTTTTTAAATCAGATCGGATAACAGTGTCCACGTCTCACATACATATTTCAAAACATCGCTTGAGCAGTCTGAGTTTAATCTTCATATACAAGTTTTTGTTACTGATTAGTAGATAGTACATAAGAAAATTCTTTCAGCGACGTACTAGCTTTGAAATACCATTTTGAGGTAAAAATTTACATCTAAAATTCAGAGTGGCAACAGATCAATATTTCATGAACCCGTACTATGGTGAATTTTAACATTGTTGCCAACGTGTGCCAAATGATGCCTCCGGATTTTTAATTTTTTTTTTTTTGAGCACTTTTAATCAATGGCTACCCGTCAAGAGGAAAATAAATTTGATTAAGGCAACCTTAATTTACATTAGTAGCATTATAGTACGACCCATTCCTGGACCGGCTAAGTATACACTGTAGGGCTTGATACGCCAGCCCTTCGTTGACTGAGTTTCAGTCCCTAATTTTGTCTTAATCAGTTAAAACTATTAAAAATAAACTATTGTGGTTCAAATGACGTTCCATATTACTTATTTGCTTGGTGTTTCATACTTTATTTTATTGGGATATCCTAACGGTAGTTGCTACCCACCACTTCAGCCGAGTGGCGTGGATTATTATGGTGACGTCATGCATAATTATACCGTCTACCTTCTGAAAACCACATAAGGCCTATAGTACACCAATGTGACATTAGCGAGCAGACTGAGAGACGTGTTTGTACTGCTTGGCCAGGTGGCGATTTTTTTTTTTCCGTACGAAACATTTGCATGAAACTTCACTCGGGCCATCTCGGATTGACACGAGTGAGTACGATACGAGGAACAAGAGCAGACACTTCTCAATGTCGTGACGCTCGAGTTTTACTATTATTGCTCTTTCCATGTTTACCTACGGTAGGCCTATGAAATCTCACGGATTTATGGGATGTACGTGTGTAACTAACTGTGACCTTCTTGGATGTTATTAAATGTTAGTATATTGTCTACAACAACAGCAGAGTACCTCCTGTTATAAAGTGTAGATAGGTGCACCAAAGGCTGGAGAGAAAGAGGATAAACTTTAGGCCTAACTACAGGCTGAGGTCTTACCTAGGCCCCTCCTTAAACTAGGCCTGGGGTCATAGGATGACACCAACAGTCACGCTTCACATACTGACATGGACTGAAATTTTGGGGGGAAAATGGGACAAAATTGAAGCATGAAATGAAAAATAGAGTGCATAAGAGAAATATTATTAAATAAATAATATACCATTCCGGCGTTAAACTTGTCCAAACTATCATTGTAATGTAATTAATGTTAAATAATAATAATAATCATTTCAGCATTAATTACCTTGGCCTAAGTCTTGTAATGAAGAACCTACAGATACCGTACTATTTACTAGGCCTATAAATAATAATCGCCCTGAGGGGAATATCTTTTGTGTTATTTCCCCTTAACGTCGTTTTTTTAATTCAGTCTTTAATTCCTCCATTGTCTAAGTTCCCCTTAAGGTACAGGTAATAATAATAATTTCAGCATTATTTACCTTGGCCTAAGGCTTGTAATGAAGAACCTACAGATACTAGGCCTATAAATAATAACTAGCCCAAGGGGTATATCTTCTGTTATTTCCCCTTAACGTCGTTTTTTAAATTGTTCTCTAATTCCTCCATTGTCTAAGTTCCCCTCAACGTACAGGTAATAATAATTAATAATAATAATAATAATAATAATAATAATAATAATCATTTCGACATTACATGTAATTGGTCTAGCCTTGTAATCAAGAACCTGCCGATTACTATGCCTAATATTAATAACTAATTCATTTTTACATTCATTTGGTGCTCTGCCATTTTGGCAGGTCTTATGGCATCCATTATTTTAGAGCTGCCTATTCTCAGCTCTTCTCTTAATTTGAAAATAACTGTCACCCAGTTTCATTTGAACAGTGATGAAGAAAAACGCGCCTTTCCTTACTCTTTGTGCTTTTCCCAGAAAGCGTTTTTAGTAC
>NW_022732440.1:0-2116 GCF_011630105.1 Anneissia japonica
GAGTCTGTATATGAATACATAGTCATGCAAGTAGAATCTAAGTCCTTATTTAGATTACTTTCCTATCAGGAATCAGGAATCCAGGATTTTCAAAGACCCCTTATAGATATTTTGAATAAGAAGAAACCTTATTTAAATATAAAAATTAGGCAATTCAAATTTTTAAATATATTTAGTTAATGACAGACGAGTCGAGTGGCCGAGCGGTAAGGCAGGGGCGCCGCTAGCTACAGCCTTAACATCGGCGCTCATGGTTCCATCCGCTCCTCGCCCATGGTTCGGAGAACCAAGTCTTCTCGGATAAGGACTTAAAATGGAGGTCCAGTGTATACATCTGGTTCGTGTGCACTTTAAGAACCCACTGCATCTTTCGGAAGAGTAGTGGGTTACCCCGATGTTATGGTTCATTTCAGCTCCTGTCGTTGTGGAATGATGTGAACATGTATCTACCAAGAAGCGCCTCTTTATGGCCACTAGGTAGTCACGGACCACGCCCAAACGCAATTCAGCACAATGACGCTGCAAGTTATGGGTTATTTACCTACCTTTACCTTTACCTTTTACAGACAATAAGTTATGAATTCATCTAAAAACTACTATAATTTTAATAACTGGCGGCCATTTTAATACGTCACTTTCGAATTCAATTGAATAAGACAGCATACCCGATTTAGATGAAATGAACAATTTACTGACCTTTTCTTTAAAATAAATGCCTTGGTTTGTAAATTCAGAATATTCTAATAAGAAAACACTAAATAATCAAACACAAAATTACCTTACACTGTATGTTGTACATGCACACTGTATTATTTTAACTTACTAGATTTCCAGACAGTCTATTTATACTCCTCCATTGTAATACACTGTATGGTTCATTTCCCCTATTCTTTAGTCTTGAAATCAATCATTTGTTGCATTCCTGATGTTTGCAGGGGGATCTAGGCCAGATGGTCGAAATCCAGTTTGTCAGTTTCAGTTTCAGTTTTTATTGGCACACACTTTTACAACAGTGGCAAACACTAATCAGTGGTGCGTCCAGACTAACTAATCAAAAAACAATACAGTAAAATTGAACAAAATTAAAAAAGGAAACGCAAAGGTAAATAGAAAAATCAGGGAGTTTACCAAAGTAGTAAAAAAAAAAGAAAAACATCCCAGAAATACAAAATTCAAATCAAAGTAAAAACAAACTGCATTACAGTAGAAAGCAAGTAAGAGATAAACAATTAAAAAAAAATCAAAATCAAGATAATATGCAGCATAAGTGTACAGTATAAATGTACTTAATACACACATACATATAAACATATTACATATAAATACACACACGTAAATATACACATTCATATATATACATGCATGCAAATACACACATACGCACACATATAAAATACGGGAGCAGAACTAAATATCATATGAATAACTATCTACCTACTTAAAATTATGAAAAATAAAAAAATAAAATGTATTGGGAACATGTACAGTATAATTGAGAGAAAATATAATGCATGGGGGGCAATTGTCCTGGGGGAAATTGTCCTAGGGTGGCAAAAGTCCCGGGGGGCTAATATCACGGGGAAAAAATGTCCAAGGGGAAAAATACCGGGGGAAACTGTCCGGGGGACAAATGTCCAGGGGGCAACCAGCCTAGACCCATAAAATACACATACTAACAAGTATATGAACACACACACACACACGTATATAAACTCACATATACACATATACACATACATACATACAAATATACATGCACACACACACATATACACTTGCAAGCATGCACAAACACCCATATAAACAACAAAAATACCGTACCTAAATAAAGTTAAATTAAATATACCGTTAAGTAATAGCATTATAGCGGGGGTATTAAGACAGGCATAATTCTTTGTATATATTACTTCTACAAATCCAAGCAGCACAGAGATATTGCTTACAATGACGGTAAAAAATGTCGCCCAATATCCCATTCTCATATAAATTATCTAAAAACAAGCGATGTTTAAATTCTATAGAGTCAAATGCCAGATTGCTGAGTACCAGTTTGCCGAAAGTCAGTTAAAAGCAGTAAAACATTAACAGGCAGCATAAAATTCACGATGGAATAATA
>NW_022732442.1:0-1159 GCF_011630105.1 Anneissia japonica
GTAATAGTAATTGTTTATAATTTTAACTTGGCCTACATAACAAAGTTTATTCTACTGATGAGTTATTGATGTGATAATGCCAATTTCTATTTATACTGTACTACGATATAGTAGGTGGGAAGAAATCAATTTCTTTAAAGCTTCAAAATAGTAACTACGGAAGCACATAAAAAGTGCTTGAGAAAACACAAAGAAAAAAAAATTCCCAAATAAAGCTTTCAGACAACACACTATATTCTTAAGTATTTAATATTACTTATAAAAGACTACTGTTGTCCAACTAGTGTTATATGCAATATTTAAGAGTGTTCTGAGCTTAGATAATATCTACACAGCTGGATTGATTAAGCTGATGGGACTCAACATGCCTGATGCCTGATAGGCCCTAACAGATACAGCTATCGTCTAGATAAATATGCAATGTGGAATCTTTGGCATCTACAGGGACCAACTTAAAACAGGCCTCGTAGATTATAGGACTTGGGTATAGTACAGTATAGTTGCATTTGAATCATCAACTTATAAATATTAAATTTTATATAGTAAATACAAATTATCACTTTGATACTCTCAGATACACCAGACACAGGGGAGGCACTGAGCGGGGGAATGGGAGGCCAGGGCCCCCGTCGGGCAGAGCTGCCCCCCTCCCAGTTCGGGGAGAAAAACCACAATTCGTCAAGGTCAGGGAGAAAAAAAATTGTACTATGTATTTTCTACATTAGTAGACTCCAAAATTGATTAAAAAAGCCTTTGAAACCCCTAACATATTTTTCAAGCCAATGGAACACCTTCAAAAGATTTTGAGCGATGTCCAACCACGCCCATCTTTTTTCGTCGTTGACGTTAGGGCCCCCCACCCCTGCCGTTGGGCAAATCCTGGCACCACCAATGACTGGACAGTGGATACTACTTGTTGAAACCAACTACATTTTATGCTGTTCTCCTTCCTGGTGTAAGTGATAATTCAGATTTTTATTACATAAATCGTATTCCCTGTTAATAAAAAGTGCTATTCAGTATACTTTGGAGCTAAAAACTTGATTTATTTATTCTATTTTATAGCTCCACGGTATATTTTATAAGGGATTAATTTTGTTTTCTTACGTTTCTTGTGGTTGCTTTGTAACTGTACTCGTTCCACGACCAGATCCTTGGT
>NW_022732443.1:0-753 GCF_011630105.1 Anneissia japonica
GTAGGTACAGTATGCTACTTTCCAGAAAAGTTGCCAATATTACCAGATTCTTAGTGAATGTCAAAAGAACATAAAAGAAAAGATTTCTCTCTCTGACGTTGATGAAAACAAAGTGATTTTGTATTTGTACTTGTATTTGAATAATACAGAATTACTAACTGTCAATGCAGGTCTTGAATCCTTTGTTCTGCGGACAATCCAACGGAAAAAAACCAACAAGGACATTTGTACTGCTCAACTGATCCCTACTTTTTAAACAAATAATTCAGTATTGATTTTACAGAGTTAAATAGTAGCTTCAAAAGTATTACATTTATTATGATAATTCAGAGGTCATTACATTGCAACGCATGAACCTGTAGTTGAATGTTGTAACATTTTAAAATTGTGAAATCGGTCGGTGTCTGTAATAATGGTTTGTGGCTTTCCTTTAATTGTGAAACCAATGTCTTGGAGACCTTGCACTGTTTGACACCACAGCTTATAACTTTATTTCTTCTTCATAAACTGTTAACAATTGCACTTGAAATTATTATAGTAACACTATTAAAGTAAATTTTATTTCCTATTAACAATAATTAATTCAACTTTTCCTTGCTCAGACAAGTCTATAAACTATTACAAATATTCCTAATAATAAAAGTACTAAACTAATTAATAATAGTAAAAAAGAAAGAGAGAGGTGATTTTGTACAATACTATACTTAATGATCTCATCTCTCCATCTTTTATGCTGTCTTCCACTGTTCCTTT
>NW_022732444.1:0-660 GCF_011630105.1 Anneissia japonica
TTTTTTTATACACCACCATGGAGGTAAACTTTAATAAATCTTGTACAATTATTTCTATGAAATTTTATATCAAGTTGAGGTTGAGTTAAAGAAATTTAAACTTGGTTGAAAAAAATAACATTCTAAATGTTGATTATACGTTAAAATACAAACTACATTTTAATTTGGCATGTTATTACTGTGATTTTAATATCTCAACCAGTTTTCAACGTTTTTATCGTTGAAATAATGTTGAGTAAATAATGGGTAGGCCTACTTTGTAGAAACACATAACACATTTTCAATGTTGATTCTACATTGAAATAAAAACTATATTTAAAGTTAACGTTGGAAAAATATTGAATAAATATAGGCCTATTGCAATTGTTATGTTAAAATCGCAACCTGATTTCAAAGTTTATTCATTGTTGAAATAAAATTTGGTAAAATCTTGAACTCCGGGTTGAAAACACAACTTATATTAAATTGCTTATACGTTAAAATAAAAACTATATTTTAACTTGACATTGAAAAGATGTTGAAGTAATTTTGTTACTGAAATTTTAATATCTCAACCAGAATTTTCAACATTTATTTATTGTTGAAACAACGGTGGGTAAATAATGGGTGGGTTTAACGTTGAGAAAACGTTAAATAAACAATAGGTCTTTGGTTGAAAAA
>NW_022732445.1:0-810 GCF_011630105.1 Anneissia japonica
TATCAGTATTAATAACAATATCACATAACTCTATTTTCAGTATTTAAAATTCTTTTCTTGTCTCCGATAACATTCCTGAATTGGTGGCGTACAAAGACTTCGTCTCCGATAATATTCTTGAATTAGCGGCAAACAAAACTTTGTGTCTTTATTCTCCCAAGAGTATCATTGGACCCTACTTGTGGGAACGTTTCTTACTGAGTTAATTGTTACTAGCCAACTTAGTACTGGCAGCTCGATACAGTACCTATTTAAAGCAATTTATTTCCATTCATGCCTAGATTAAACACATTATTTCCAAGTAGAATGTTTTTCATTCGTTTACACCTAATTAATGATAACTCTGATGAAATCACTTTATTTTAGTTACTATTAATTACCACTATTTGATATACAGTATAGGTCACTTTATATCATTTGTATATGAGGAAAATTAAGTTATTTAAACAGGGTAAATTATCAATCAATCACTTTTTTCTGGAACGTATAATTGTCTTGCAATAGGTACGCATTATATAATTATAATGCAGGATTAATTAATTATATTATATACTTTATTCGAAAATACAAATCAAGTTTCTTGATAAGTTACAGCTATAGTTAAATTAAATTTCTTCCAAGCAATAAGTTTATTTTGCAGGATAAAATATTAAATGTAAAACACTTCCCCTAACTAAAAAATTATGCTATTAAAACTACTCCGTAAAGCAATCAATCTTTAATATTAATAATAATGTACTAAATTTAGGGCCTAGGCTATATTTTCCAAAGATGTTTACCTTCTGCAGATGAAGCTTGTATGCTCTGTCA
>NW_022732446.1:0-761 GCF_011630105.1 Anneissia japonica
GCTGCCCATCGACGGTTCTCCGAAATGGCCTTACATTCCGATGAAGACCAACGTCAGTTTTCAAATGCGATCAACAACCGAAGAGAGTTCGAGGAGAAAAACGACATTCTCAAGTACGCATCCGACGCGAACAGGCAGACGTTTCTGAACCAGGCCGACATGGGACGAAATACAAGTACTAGCTGTGAAGAATCACGGTGCCGTGAGCGTTGACAACGTGATAAATGCCAAACAACGTAAAGATATATCGAAAGGGGATCTTGCGCGGGTGAAATTCAGCGTGACGTGTTTTTCAGACAATTCCAGGGTTGGCTCCGGACCGCTGAGGTTTCTCGTTCTTTACTGTCCGGAAGACGAAGTGAACATCTTGAAACGATGCACCTTTGCCAATCCCTTTTCGGGATACGATCGCGACGCCGCTATTGCGGAATTGATGAAACCTAAACCGTTGTTCGACGCCGAAGGGGTAGTTGCGGTCGTGGAGTCGATAATGGATAGGATGCAGGTGCCTTTGGAACAGGCTTGCGAAATGGGCGGCGTCGACATGGAGGTGTACAAAGATTCGACCAAGGAATTGGAGGAACGCAAACGATCGATTCAAGCCGAATCAAGCACCAAGCGACAGAAGAAGAAATAAATAGGTGTGTGTGTGTAAACAAAAAGAAACAAATGATATGAATAATAAAATGTTGCAGGAAAAAAAAAGAATCATTGTTTGTCTTTTCATTAAAGAGTGATCATGGCTGCTAAGTTTATCTATA
>NW_022732447.1:0-1053 GCF_011630105.1 Anneissia japonica
GTCTCTAAATGTCTAAATGTTAGTATTGGACGGACTACATAACTCGGGTTCCACTCTTAAAAAAAAGCCTGCAAGGAAATATTATCATACAAAGTTAATAGGCTCATGCTGAATTGTGGAATTTAACCAGAATACAAAACAACCCCGGCGTTTCATAATAATAGGCCTATATTCAATTTTAATCAAAATAATATTCAAGTAGAGTTGATGATGTTAGGTCCAGCAATAATGTCAAATAGCTGTATGGTGAATCGAATATTTGGAATCTATGTCATCTTATTAAAGTTCCAATTATTTACTTGAAAGAATTGTATGATATTAGTGTATTAAACGAAGCACTCCCGCTTAAAGGAACACTTTGCTGCAGATTGTTTAGAAATTTAATATCAATAGATGCCAACTCCGTGTCTTTCACGTTCAAACCTTCTAAATACGTAACAATTATGCTAACATACTTTAATATTGTACATATTCGCAAGGCATATAACTTATTTAAGAAGATACAAGTCCTATATATATATTTTTATTAATAATATATATATATATATACATAAATATATAAATATATATACATACAGTACATGTTCTATTTTCTTTATGCATATACATATATGTATATAGGCCTATATACATATATATATATATTATATACATATACATATATATATAAATTATATACATATACATATATATATATACATACATATATACATATATATCGTACATGTTCTATTTTCTTTATGCATATACATATAGGCCTATATATAAATATATATATGTGTGTATATGTGTATGTATATATATATATATATACATACACATATATATATGTGTGTGTGCATGAAGAAAATAGAACATGATATATATATGTACTTATATATGTATATATACATACATATATATACATATATATATATAAATATATATATACATACATATAAATAAATATATATACACACATATACATACATACATATACACACATGCTTATACATATACATACATATATATATTTGTGTGTAGATGTGTATGTATGTATGTATATATATATAT
>NW_022732448.1:0-538 GCF_011630105.1 Anneissia japonica
GATAGATTGCTCAAAATGTGTACTTTAGTCTTAAGTGTACAACTTTAAAATCGAATCGGTCTATTTTTTAATTGCCTTTAATGCAACAGAATCGCGGAAAAAGGGTCCAAAAAAGCCTACAAGCCTTCATAACAATCATGTCATTGATTCAAGGCTGATAAAACCAAGCGACAGGCTTAAACGCAAGGTAAACAAGGATCTTGTACGAAGCTCAAACGTTTGAACACGTGACATGCCATGAAGTCACAATCGTCATAGATTGTTATATAACAAAAGTTTCCTGTGTATCTAACCTTCTTTCCACTTTAGGCCGTTCTCGTGTCGTTTGAAAGACTTCCTGCTTTATTCCTACAGCTGTTTTGAAGTACTTTGTAGGAAAACACTTAGGCATACAACAAAGATATGAATTCAAGTATTTTTCTCTTAAAAATTCATTTACCTCTTTCCTATTTCAGGCCCGTAGCCAGGTCATTTCAAGGGGGGGTTCTCTGGACGTGGGGTCCAGAGGTGGCACCAGGATTTGCCCAGGGGGGGGGGG
>NW_022732449.1:0-1188 GCF_011630105.1 Anneissia japonica
TTTAATTTTTTATTTTAGGCCTTCTTCAAAATACCTATGCCACAGCAGTTGATTTTTTTGCCGTAAAACCAAAATAGTTTCATGCATGCCGACTTGCCGATTGGTTAGCGTGAGCCCTGACTGAACTCTGCAGAAAATCCACATCGAACTTCGCATCGCAATGTAAAACAAAATGTTGGAAAACTTTTCTTTGACGCATGCGCATTTGCATAAATGTCTACACACAATAAAAAACAAAAGAAATGTGACAGAGTGATTACAATAGTTCCTATTGCATTACATGCATAGGAACTAAAAATCACAGGTATTAATTGTTGGCCAAAGAGTAAATAAGCTGAGAAAATGGAAATTAGGTAATAACCTTATAAGTGAAACAGATAAATACAAATACCTCGGTACAATTATATTAAGAAAAAACAATGATAATGATCATATTGAAGAGGTTATCAAAAAAAAGGAAATAAAGTAATTGCCTATATCAAGTCAATTATCGATGGCCAAGAAGAATTCAACAGGATATACTATGGCGATTTATTGTGGAAAAAAATTGGTCTTCCTACAATAAATAAACTATGCATGTCCTGTTTGGGTCCCGGGCAGTAAACAGTTAGTTAACAAACTTGAAAACCTGCAATATCAGATGGCTAAAATGATCATGAAAGCACCAATGAATGTTCCCATGAAGCTTTACTTGGTGACTTCTTAGGGTGGCAATCTATGGAAACGATTCAAAACAAATTTAGAATAAAATATTTTGATAGGCTTAAAACTATGGATGAGGATAGATTGACTAGACTACTATGTAAATCACTTATGGAGGTTAGATCACTTACACGATGGAAATGGACCGATAATATTAAAGCATTATTAGACGAATATGATCTAAATGATATATATAATATGGAACCACAAAATACTCAGTGGATAAAATCTTTTAGTAATATGATCTCAGATAACAATAATAAAGAATGGTTTCAAAAAGCAACTAAAAAATCATCACTGAAGGATTACATTAAATACAATATACCAAATTTAGAATACTACCTTTTGGACAAATTGAATTTTAAAGGTACACATTTAAAGCTAGAACTAATGTTCTAGACCTTGAAGGCAGAAAACGGGCATGGTCAGATACGCACTCGGGCCATTGTATTATTTGCAAAAAAAGAGAATTCGAAATTTTCTATT
>NW_022732450.1:0-1403 GCF_011630105.1 Anneissia japonica
TGATTGGTCGGACAAATCACGTGATCCAAATTCTCGATGCCGATTGGCCAACATCTTGGCGCCAACATCGGTAGACCGGAACGCCGGCATCCGGCGACCGCCGTTGCGAGCCGGCGTACGCCGGACGCCGGACGCCGTCCCGGTCGTCGCTGCGGACGGCGTTCGTGACACCGGACTGGCCGTCCTTGTCACGTACGCCGGACGCCGGACTTATCGTCGTTGCGAGCCGGCGGACGGCGTACGTGACACCAGACTGGCTGTCCTTGTCACGTACGCCGGACGCCGGACTGGCTGTCGTTGTTTGCAGCCGTCGTCTTCTCGAGTCGGCGGACGGCGTACGTGACACCGGACTGGCAGTCGTTGTCACGTACGCCGGACGCCGGACTGGCCGTCGTTGTTTGCAGCCGTCGTCTTCTCGAGTTGGCGGACGGCGTACGTGACACCAGACTGGCCGTCGCTGTCACGTCCGCCGGACTGGCAGTCGTCGTGATCCGGTACGACGGCGTACGTCGGACTGGCAGTCGTGGTCGGTGGTCGCGGACGCGGACGCGAGCAGGCGAAAGGACACCGTCATGCCGTCGATCGATTTCTTCGCCGGCGTAGTCGGTCTCCGTCCGTGGTCGTTATCAACTTGTACACGATAATATACACTGATTCAATGTATGTACGCCGGCTCATTTCTTTGGGTGCGAGTAGGCACAAATAATATATATTTATGTCATCCATAACAAAATAAAATAGAAAAAAATATAAAAGTAACACAATAAAAAACTAAAGACAACAATTTAAAACTTCTTTCGTTCTTTATTTATTTGTTATGGAAAGTTACTTTTTTTTGTTTTATTAACATCGGATAACGTCCCAACTTTGACCACCATCTTCTTCGATACTTATTATCTTCCACATGTCCATTTCGAAAGGGTTCGTCGTCGGTTGAAATTTCGCCAACACCAAAACTTTGAACAAAGTGAAACGACTCATCAGATTTTTCAAAATCCGATAACTGAATCTTCCAGGTTCGTAGCCGCCGTCCAGATCGAACACGACGATGTGATCTTGCTCGCGACGCTCCTTGAACGTACGTGCAAAATAACGGTACGTGGCATTTGTGAAAAGCAAACCACCCATAACTGTTTTCATGTATCTCGCCAGGAAAGTTTTTCCGGTTCCTCCGATCTCGTCGACCACCCAATGCACGCGTCGTACTGTCGATAATCCGTCGAGCAGGACCTCTCTCAGTTTTGTCTGCCACGGTCTCAACGGGCACTTTTCGTACCATCGTCTCCGTCTTTCCAGCTTTCTCATCCTTTCCTTTTTTCTCGGTCGCGTCTTGGAACATTTTTTTGGGGCGTCTGCGACCACTGGATCTTCGTTCGCCTTTTCTTTACGTTTTCTCATCAACT
>NW_022732451.1:0-520 GCF_011630105.1 Anneissia japonica
TAAGGCCATACCTGATCAATGGAAATATGTAATTAAAACTGCTATTAATTTTGAAATTAAAGAAAGACCTAATATTAGTACAAAGTATAAAGGTATTAACACAAAAAAAATATATTCGTGCTTTGTAAATGAAATGTTTGTTACACCTAATGGACAAAATAAATGGGAAAAATACTTCAATAACAATAACATAGACTGGAAAACGTGCTGGTTACATAAAGTATGTAAAATGAAGGACAAAAAGCTAGCACAATTCAATTACAAAATTTTTAATCGAATATTGCCTACAAACAAAAGGCTTTACATATGGAAAATTAAGGAATCCGAAATGTGTAGTAAATGTGGAGTTCCTGAAGATGAAAACCATTTGCTTTTTAGTTGTACGCATATACAAACATTTTGGAGGAAAGTAAGTAGTGTCTTAAGGTGTATTACAAATGATGATATTTCATTTGAAAAACTTATTCTTGGAACTGGATGTGTATTAGAAGATTTAATATATACATCTGCAGCATTTGCA
>NW_022732452.1:0-2235 GCF_011630105.1 Anneissia japonica
CTATTCTCACAAACCTTTAGCGTTACTGACGCCGTTAGGTGAACATAAGGCATTCGAGCGTAATCATACAATAGAAACAAACGATTCAGTGATACAGTATTTGCCACTTCACACACAAATTTTCACACAAAAAATTCATCAATCATTAAAATCAATGATTCTATGCCATACATCAACAGGACAGGCGTTCATTTTAAGTTTTTATTGGTTTTAACCACAAAGAATGTGTATTATGCATATTTAAAATTTTCAAATCAAATTTTTTGAAGGTGTGGATTATATTGGTTAATTTTTGTGAATAAAATAAATTTCTAGGTGCGTCTGACATTTTCAAGTATTAGCTTGTGAAATAGTAGCTCTTTTCGAAAGGCCTAAGATTTCGACAGTGCTTCTCCTATCCATTGACAAGTAATTTTTTGAGACATCAATGATTCTATGCCATACATCAACAGGACAGGCGTTCATTTTAAGTTTTTATTGGTTTTAACCACAAAGAATGTGTATTATGCATATTTAAAATTTTCAAATCAAATTTTTTGAAGGTGTGGATTATATTGGTTAATTTTTGTGAATAAAATAAATTTCTAGGTGCGTCTGACATTGTCAAGTATTAGCTTGTGAAATAGTAGCTCTTTTCAAAAGGCCTAAGATTTCGACAGTGCTTCTCCTATCCATTGACAAGTAATTTTTTGAGACATCTATTGAATAAAACTTAATAAAGAGGCGGACAACAAGTATTTTGTCGCAATTTTGGTTTTCATGAAATGGTTCGATGCTGAACGTGAAATCATTAAATCAAAGTGAGATCTGGGAAAATTTTGATTTCTAGATGGTGGGAAATGAGCTTTCCCTACTTCTGAGGTTCTGAGGTGTCTTTTAATGAATTAAGTTCTTCAAAATTCAAGGTTTCCAAGTGCATTTAGATACTTGGAGTAGCCTATGTATAGGGCCTACTATCTTATCTGAGATTAATCAGTGGACATTTCGGTTCAAGGTTCTCCCCCCACCTCCACTCTTTAAAACGGTCAGGTAAAATTTCTCATTCTTATTACAGTAAATAGGCCTATTATGTGCATATATACATTTAAAAAAAATCAGTAGTTGCATACGTATTCTTTTTTCCATGAATCGATAAACCCCAAAGACAACGGGGGTGGGGGAGTCTCCACCGGGAAAATTTGGATTCCTAGATAGTGGGAAATGAGCTTTCTCGACTTTTGAGGAGCCCTAATAACTTTTAAGTTTAAAATTCAAGGTTTCCCCCTCTTGAAAACGGTCAGGTAAACTTTATCATTGTTATTACAATTGTGTATAACATAAAAAACCACATGAGTAGTTGCATACGTATTCTTTTTTCCATGAATCAATAAACCCCAAAGAGAACGGGGACTTCTCCCCATGGGAAAGTTTGACTCCTAGATGGCGGAAAATGAGCTTTCCCGATTCTAATTTTCCCGTTGTAACCGATTACGTGTCCTAAATAGGTAGGTCTAGATTTTCCTTTGCCCAAGGGGGTAGGGGTCAAGACCCCCTTCCCCAGATCCGCCAATGAGATCTTTTTCAAGGAAGGCTAATATTTTGTGAACGAAGTGCCTCCTTTAAAAGCTGCATAATAAAATTTTAATTTCGCTGTTTATAAAACTTGTTCGCCGTTTCTTTAGTATTATAAAGCTTAGCGAATAGTGCGTTTTGCTCATTTTGTTTCGGCGTATAATATAATCTATTTTATCCGAAACGTTTATAGCTGCTACAAGTCACAATTTAACGGCGGTACAGTGTAAAGGTAAATGTAGGAGGAGAAATAACCCATAGGTCTAACTTGGGCGTGGTCCGTGACAATCAGCTGTCAAAAAGAGGCGCATATTACTGGCGCGAATGACATCATTCCACAAGGACAGGGACTGAAATGAACAATAACATCGGCGTAACTGGTTGTTTTAAAGTGCACAGGAACCAAGTCTGGACCTCCATTTTATCATAACCGAGGAGCGGTTCGTTTCAATGCCGCGCCGATGTTATGGATAATTCAAGCGTTGACAAAGACTACAGGAGTAGCCGAAATATTCGCCAAATAAATTTTAGTGTTTCTAAAGTCAACATCTTACGTATTTGGGTTTCATTACTGTTACGATATATATATATATATATATATATATATATGATGCTTAGTTTATTTTGTCATTCTGATC
This sequence comes from Anneissia japonica, assembly GCF_011630105.1. Classification (NCBI taxonomy): domain Eukaryota; kingdom Metazoa; phylum Echinodermata; class Crinoidea; order Comatulida; family Comatulidae; genus Anneissia; species Anneissia japonica. The sequence goes on from NW_022732452.1 coordinate 2,190, forward strand.
GGATTTTCTCTACTGTTCCGTTTTAATTTTAAATTGTTTTGCACTG
>NW_022732453.1:0-698 GCF_011630105.1 Anneissia japonica
GGTTTTGGGTAATTTATGGTAGCTTGCACACGAGAACCGTATCTGCTTCTCGAAACGGGAGACGAAATAACTCTGGGGTCGAAATCGATCCGACAGATCGCATTCGACGAACACGACCGTGTCCCACACCTTCCGGAAGAGCTGCAATCGCCTCTTCTCGCATTGAACTAGGTGGAAGACGTTCAGACAGTCTCTGATTAAAGTACCTTTCCATTTCTCGAAGCATCGACGACTTCGAAGTGGTCGTCGACACGGTTCCATCCTCTCCGGGAACGTCCTACGAAGAAGATCGGTGTCGCCGAAATGGTTTACGAATTCGGCGAAGAGTTCCCTCCTTCTGTCCTGCATCCATTTCAGTTGCAGGCGTCTCGCCTCTCAAGAGTCGGTTCTTTCGGTCGGCGGCATGTTAGTTACTGACCCGCAATACCTTGCGGGGCCCGTTTTTGTCTTTTCGCCTGTTCGTGAACGAAGTTCGGCAGGATCCTCACGTCCTCCTGGTTCAGGTGCGTTCCGTAGTAAATTGACAATTCAAAGGAAACCGCGTTAGGCAGAACGTCCGGTAAAGGCCGCAAGACGGGGAGGCGTCCCAGAACGTCGGACGGCGGACCGCACCTCGCCCGGTTCGCCCGCTCATCCGAATCGACGATCGCGTTCAGTTGCTCGATGCGAAGATGCAGATCTCTCTTTGCGGCATCGGC
>NW_022732454.1:0-680 GCF_011630105.1 Anneissia japonica
TTCCTATTATAGATAAAGGGTGATTTCTGACTGTGGTATAAAGCACACTCTCTTCTAAACAATGCCTTGACCACACTTGGCTTCACACAGTGCTGATACAATACTTCACTATTTAGACATCTACGACTTTTATAATTTTTTGCTTTTACACTTCTTATAAATTGAATTTCTCCTTCACTACTTGAACTGCAATCTGATAATGGTCGACTGAACACTGGTGACAAACTAGAGGCAGATGAAGAGTCATTTTCAAATTCAGCATTCTCGTGGGGGCAACAAGCATCACCATGGTAGCAATCATCCCCTAATGCAGCACATTCTGTCTGGCTTTCTCTACTTCCTCTAGACTTTCTGGTAAACCATGCTACTTTATCCCACACTCTGTTCTTCCCTTTTGAATGTCGAGTTTTATTGCTGTTGCTATCAGAATCACTGTTACCGGAATCAACTATATCCATAGTTCAATAAGTCCTGAAAGATAATGGGCATACTTCAGTTAGGGGTCATAAATTATTTTCATCATTTTGAAGGGGGTTGAAGGCATGTGTACGCTTTAAAAAAAAGTACAAAAATGATGATTTGGAAATGTAGCCATTCCCCTAGAAAGCCAAAAAGTTTACCATTATAAATTCACTGGTAAATATTCAGTTTATCAATTGCTTATACACGGCATCATCTTA
>NW_022732455.1:0-542 GCF_011630105.1 Anneissia japonica
TTATTATATTTCTATTTGCAAATGAAGCTTAGCTTAGTGAGCTAAACTGTTGGTCATCACTAAACATGTGAATGGAAAAGATTAGGGATTATCTCCCGGAGTATTGTCGAAAACATCACCAGGAGATCCCCAACTGGTAAAGAAATATTCAGACTTAGGGGAATATCCTTTGTATGCTTCACGCCAAAAATACTTTGATCCTATCCTATCCTCCATTATTCCTTTATTATCCAAAAAGCAACAAAAGCTTTAAATTTCTGGCTTATCATGTGTCAAGCCTAAATTTTAAAGCTCGGTCAAATTCCTTACCTCTTGAACGAAGAAAGGAATCATGGACCTCCATTTTAAGTCCATATCTGAGAAGACTTGGTTCTACCAACCGAACCATGGGCGAGGAGCGGCTGGAACCAGCGTTGATGATAAGGCTGTAGCTAGCGGTGCCCCTGCCTTACTGCTCGGCCACTCGACTCGCCCAAATTAATTCATCCTTGTTTCTGTTGTTCCTTTTGTTTTCAATTTGATTAAATTTTTTTTTTTTTTTT
>NW_022732457.1:0-722 GCF_011630105.1 Anneissia japonica
TCAGTTAGTATTAATATTATGCTTCAGAATACTAATCTTGTATTATATGGCAACAGTGTTGCAGTATTTGGTCGACTAGGCTGCTTCACAGGCTTATTATTTAAGCATTTGAGATACTCCTGCGGCTGATCCAGAGGGTGCGATGTCGGCAACGTCCGGACCTCTTCTTAAGATGTTAGAGTACTTTTTGTAGCGGCAAATAAATTGTATAGATGTTGGGAAATAACCAGCAGCTTTCTTTCCTTGTGTTGGGGGGGGGGGGGGGGGTTATTCATTTAAGTCTGGCTAATAATTTTTTTAGCTTTCAGCTCAATGTAGGAGGGTGACAAGACAGAATATGATTCCCCACGTCATTTAAACTTGTATAACAGGGTGACTTTTTTATTTCTGGATTCGTTCCTGCAAATATCTGGGCCCACTCCAGTACTCATAGCCTCTAGAAAGGCAAGATGAAAAGTATACAAAAATCGCGGGTATTTTGCCTCATTACAATTATGATCAAAGTGTGAACAGCCTAGGCTACAGTAACATAGAGAAAAATAGCTTGTTCTTCACGGGCACATGTAACAATTGATATATGGACGATTTATATATAAATGTTGAATATGTTATTTGTTAAAAGAAAAAAATAAAGAATCGGTGAAAACTAAATCCACAAAAAAAAATTTATTCAACCAATTTCTACCTTAATATTTGAAAATGACACCATAATGGAGTCAAAA
>NW_022732458.1:0-654 GCF_011630105.1 Anneissia japonica
AATAAGCCAAATGATTTATCCAGAATAAATTGAAATGCCATTGGTTTAATTTAGTGTACTGGGAAAACGTTCCTAATATTAAGTCCAAATGGTGTGGTTGTTTTAAGTAAAAGTTCCCTTTTTCAGCGTGTAAGTGAAGACATAATCAAATAGCTTAGACCATAGAGAATCTCTATGCTTAGACAGATCATCTTGTCACATTAACATAATAATAAAGGGTGTATATCTAAAATAACAAATAGTTTATACATGGAACTGTTGATGTCTATGAGAGTAAATAATGAAATTAGAGAGCTAAACATAGTGGCCCATACAAAATGAATGAAATACACAGAAAAGAAATTGAACTGTATAGTTAGTCCAATCTCAGAACTATAAGTGATAAATAAAAAATTAATACAAAGTTACAAAATAGAGTGAAATAAGCAAAACTAGGTATCAAGTAGCCCAATCTTAGGATGTTAAAACAAGATAAATAATGTAATAATCTGGTGGTACAGTCTAGGGTCTAAACAGGATAAATAGATAACTGACAAAATAAATGACATATTTAATAATAATACAATCCATATATATATAAATATATATACAGTAGGCATATAAAGAGCACGTGTAAAAATAGGAGAAATGGAAAAGGCGAAATATTCGAGAGGT
>NW_022732459.1:0-557 GCF_011630105.1 Anneissia japonica
TTCTTTTGTAATCGAAATAAACAATGAATTTTAGTTGTTTCAGAGCTTGCCCAGGGGCACAATTGGGAAAATTTACCAGTGGTTGTAGCCCAGGCAATGTTGCAATAGTTAATATAAGGTAAAATAAGTGTATTATATAACGAAAATAAGATGTTGGAGGGAAGCGTATATTTTAATTTAGATAAAACTCCAACATTTCTAGAAACTATTTGGCAGACATTGGCAATATGACATTTCCAACTGAGTTCACAGTCAATTATGACTCCCAGAAATTTTGCGCTGGAAACTCTTTTAATTGGATGGCCATCCATAAGGATATCATTTGGCAATTCTTTGTTGCATTTCTTACTAAGATTGAAATAAATAAAGTTAGTTTTAGATATATTAAGAGATAATTTATTGAGTTTGAACCATAAAGATACATTTTTAAGTTCGTTATTAATTGTGGTTATAAGAGTATGGTTATTTTCATTGGAATAGAATATGTTGGTGTCATCTGCAAACAAAATAAAATGTAGTAATTTTGAGACATTTGGGAGATCATTAACGTAAATTAA
>NW_022732460.1:0-543 GCF_011630105.1 Anneissia japonica
AAGGATAGGACCCTTCGAAGACAACCGAGAAATCCGAATTCCGCGTCTTTCGTTACACGAAGGAGAGAGGAGACCGGGTTTTCGAGACGGAATTCGCGCACCCGTATCTCTTAACGTTGGGATGGATTCGATCGAACGAAGCATAGGTGAGCTTCGTGGATAGGCTAGGTTCCGTGACTTTTGGACCTCACAAGTTCAAAAAAATTTTTTTTTACAAATTGATTTGAGATATGAAGACGACACTTTTTGGGGCCAGTGTTGAAGGATAGGACTTTGCATCCCTATCTCTTAACGTTATGAGATCGAACGAAGACAGTGTGAGCTTCGTTGGTGGGCTAGGTTCCGTGACTTTTGGACCTCGCAAGTTCAAAAAAAATTTTTTTTACAAATTGATTTGAGATATGAGGACGACACTTTTTGGGGCCAGTGTTGAAGGATAGGACCCTGCGAAACAAACCGAGAAACCCGAATTCCGCGCCTTTCGTTTCACGAAGACGAGAGGAAACCGGGTTTTGAAGTCGGAATTCGAGGACTCGTATCTCT
>NW_022732461.1:0-1075 GCF_011630105.1 Anneissia japonica
TTGAAGCGGCAGTCGTGTATTTTAAAATGGATGAATCGGGAAACACTCTAGTTTTCGTGGTAGGTATATATAAAGGAGTCATTGAAACAATAATGTGATGATTGAATCGTTTAAAGGTATACGATGCTTACTTTATGTGCAATATAAATACACATGCCATTTAGGATTCCTCTATTGCCAGCAATTAACTGTTTAAGCTAGTTAAATGCTACATCTTGTTGATATTCCATTGTTTCAATAATATTTTAGTTCCTCTCCGCGTTTGCGCCTGTTCTTCCAATAATTATTATATTGTATTTTTTTAGTGGTTTAAATGCGTGGGACGTTCTTTTTTTGTTTAATGTGGAAGGTGCTATAAAAATGCATGATCCATTTTGTTTTGTGCATGTTTTATCAAGTGTTTAATAAGTACGGTACTTAAGAGAAAATAGCGATATTAATAAAGTAGGCCTAATGTTAAATTAAAACTAATATTAAAATTTCTCAATGTTATTCAGCGTATAAAATTCAAGTGAATATTAGCCTAATAAGATCCCATAATATGACCCATCTGCTTGGGTTGAGGAAAAGCTGCGGCGATCCGTAGAACCAGGGAGGAGTTTTTAAGACGTTTTCTGTGTATACAGACTAAATTTTGTCTCTCTGTAATTTCCATGGGCTTGAATGTTATTTGAATAATACATTTTTGAATACTTTCATATTGCCTATTATTAACTGCCTATTTGTTAATGTCACGTGATGATTTAGCTAGGCCTACATAATGCAAAAGTCAACCATGGTGCAACGTATGATATTCGAATAAAATGAATTTAAAAAGCTTATATTATCGTATTAGAATGCAGGGCGGATCCAGAGATGTCCGAAAGGGCGGCCGACGAGAGAAAACACTACCCAAATTTTTGCTTTTTACACGCCGGAAAAGTCCTTTTGGGCGATCAGTAATTTCTATTTCTTTTTTTTTAAATTACTTTCCAAAGTGGAGGTGGGGAGAGGGAGCGGACTGTCCCCTAGTACTAAATCAGCCCCTGGGATGCGGGCTTAATATTAGGGAGTTTTCGCAAGCTTACGAAAACAG
>NW_022732462.1:0-714 GCF_011630105.1 Anneissia japonica
TATAAGACGACCCCCTTTTTTCGATCGTAGTTTGCTATTTTAATCCTCGTTTATACGTGAGTATATAGCCTATACGGTATTTGTTTTAAAACCCTAGGTCACCTGAGCGTTAAAGGATTCCACATACAGTGGCGGATTCAAGGGGGAAGTTTTCCATGGGGAGGACCCCCGGACCCCCTTTCATTTTGGGTATTTTTGGAAACGTTTTGAACCCCCCTCTTCCAAATCATGGATCCGCCCCTGAATCATGTACCTTTGTTTGCACTAAACACTTAATCTATGTTCCCCCTTTAGCTGATGTGAGGTAAGAGAGTTTATTTAAAAGATAAGTTACATTTAATAATTTAAATTGTTCGGATAAAATGCATATTTTTTATGAAGTTTAATGCAAGTTTGTACCATACTGTGTGTCTTTGTATATGTTCCATTCTAGTGGAGGTTCTATCTCGTTTGAATTTCTTTTGAATATAAATTAAATACTGTACTTAATTGATTTATTATTGCCCACTTGAATTGTATAGCCCTAGGTGCTGCAGTGTTCTTTATGTAGAGCACCATATATAAATGCTCGATGTGCTTATCCGGGTTGCCGATGGCACCTCCAACTTCAAGCAAGTGTTGCAGAGACTCTGGAGTTAGGTTGCATATGAGAATGAAGAAGATAATTTTGATTTATTGCTTTAAGTACTGCGACAATAATATTCAGAGGCGAAT
>NW_022732463.1:0-2055 GCF_011630105.1 Anneissia japonica
TTTGCGTGCATGCTGTAACAATCACAATTTACAGCCATGGTTACAGCATACACGCAAAGATCGTACGCGGCGGATACCATATACTTGTATATCGGGCGTATAAGACCTCTCCTTTTTTTCACTGTAGGAATTCCTACCTTATGTTCTCTTTATGGACTTGTAACTGTTCATCAACATCTCATTTCCCCGCATTTAACATTGCGTTCATTCATACTCAACAGTAACTTCACTTCAGTATTAAATTTGTGTGTTTTTAAAGCCTTGTCTTATATGCGGGAATATGATTCAGTAATTTCTACAAAGAGCTCAATTTTTGCCTTTGTACACTTAATGTATACAGTACTGAAGTGCATATAATGTACTTATGGATGACTTGACTATATTTACTTTTAAGATCATTCCGCCTGAGTGAGAAGTGAATGAATACAAATGAGTGACTGAATTGAATGTGTACTATTGACTAATTATAAATATACTGTACAGTGTGGAAACTATTGTACCAGTGTACAATAAATACCTACCTACATGAATTAAATTTAAAAAAGGTACCACAAAAATTAGGTCAGGAACAGAGGTCAGGAAATTGGGTTTTTTTAAAAGATCATAGTACTCATTGTGTGTTTAAAAAACATTTCCCAACAAAATCTGATGAGTATCTGATAAGTAAATTTGATTATAATTTATATTTAACTTGCTTTAAAAAAAATAAATATTAATATAGTCACGTTATTATCATTGAACAAACAACAAGTAAAAATAGATTAATTAGTCAAAATCCTTAAAGCGTTATGGAGAAACAGGTAATAATAACAAAAACTAAAAGTCTATGTCTATAATATAAGCAAAGAATATAGAATGGGAACAAGAGGTCCGACGGTTGCGGTTTCTTTGAAGCAGAACTCTATCTCGTACATTACTACTCACAAACTAGAAGGCGAATTAGAACGTAAAAGTTGTTTGTAGGGAACGCATCCTGCGTGTAAAAAACATCTGCGAATTTAAAATAGGGTGCCCTCTGTCTTATAAACCAACTCACTATTGTAAATAAGTGCTTTTTTAAAATCTTTTTGTTTATCTGTATATTTATTTTGTTTTGTCAGTCATGTTTTGGAGAACTCCCTCACAGATGATACCCGAACGCTTCTGAGCAATCCTGTCTTGCATGACTTTCTTGTTTCTCTGTTTTGTAATTTTTACATACTCTAATGTGCTTATATGGGACAAAATAAATGAAGTGAAATGAAAATTAAATATTAACCAGTTCTGAATTTAACAGATCTCTGTTTTAATAAAGATTGATGATTATCATAAATAAATAAATGATAATAATGAATAATATTATTAATAATAAATAAATAAAATTAAAAATGAATGCACTCACAAATACGTAAATTTACGTAATAAGCAGTACTATAATCTGTTCATGTTCTTCAGCTAATAATAATGCATACAATAGAAGATACTGTAGGCTTAACTTAATCAATTTAACCTTTAAATGGCCTCAAATTTTGACTTCAACCATTTCCCCCTTATGATCACTGCTTGGTACCGAGGTGGGAGGTTTCGACTGTACATTAAACCATAAACGATAGAGAAAACTGTGTTTTGCTCAATACATTCAGTAGTTTGCGTAGTCATGATTGTGCTTTAATGGGCGAAACTGGCACCACCTATTAGTAACATTACTCTGTTGGACAAAACAGAGTCGGAGTCATCAATACTGAAATAGACAAAATAGTGTTCCACCCAATATATTTTGTATGGTAACAATAAGTGACTAAAGTACACTTAGCCTGTGTCGACTCTTTGAATAGAAGAGCGAAAACAATAATAGAACCTATTTTGAGTAAACATATCATGGTAACACAAGAACAAAACACTAGGTGGCTTTGTTTGTTTGTGTTCTTATCAGGTAAGATATGGATTCTTCTTTTCTGATGTGGTTAAAAAAAATTGGATACAATTCATATTTGTTCAGCCTGCAGCCTAGGACTTCTTAATACTGTACCTCCATGTTCATATTAACAAAAATTTATCGATTCTGTTTAAATTATG
>NW_022732464.1:0-1174 GCF_011630105.1 Anneissia japonica
CAAGAAGATTTATGGACTTATGTGTACAGCGGCTTCATATGGAAATAGATAGCATATTTTACTATTGAATTACAAAGAGAAACACTGCTCCTCCAAACAAAACCACTAATGGTATTTATCTCCTAATAATGTATATAATAATAAATAATAATAATGTATATATATGTATGTATATATATGCCTATATATATACAAAAATAATGATGCAATAAAGCTGAGTTAGACCGTACAACACATGTTATGTTTGTATTATTATTTCTTTTTTCATTATTTGTACTATATACTTTTTTCCTTTAGATGCAATGAAAGATAACGTATTTCATTACCAACCTTTCCCAAATATTCAGTAAAAAAAGAAAAAAAAAGGGAAAAAAAAGGAGGCTGACCTGTTATAAATTTTAAAGGTAACTATTTAGTTAATACTATCTGTAATATTTGTTACACACCTTCACCAATCTTTGGTTCCTTCGTTTTACATTCTAGTGTCTATAGAGTTTTGACTTAATCATAATCACTTATAAATCACATACAGTAATGATATTTGAGGAGCACATATTAATTTAGAACGTCTACTAAAATACAGTTTATATCAGGACCTTTTTAACTACCGAAATAGTCTTTAGGAGATAATATTATTATTTTTAGGTACAGTATGATTGTGGCACATTTTCGATGGCCAGATTTTAGGTCGCTGTTATGTTAAAAGTTGTTCTTATAGAACTAGACAGGGACAGTACCAGAGATGTCCAAAAAAAAAGGGGGTGGTGTGGGGTGGTGATCGAAAAACACTGCCTTATGGGGTTCTGGAGAACTACCCTGGGGCATTTATGCGTTTTGGAGACCAATTACTTACAAGTTTTTTTTTTGTTTTTTTTTGTACTGTCTAAAAAGGGGCTAGGCTGCTCTCTCTCCCCCCTCCCCAGGCGCCTCTGCTACAGGAAGAGAGTGTGAGTCATTATTTCATTTTAAGATAAAATAACCATTGTTATTTTATGTTTAATAGGACCACGAAGATCCAGAAAATTGGATTGCCCGTAGATCTGGAAATGTTCCTGTGCTTCTATTGGATGCAACCAACAGCTACATTGTTGTTGGTCGGACAATAATTACAACAGTGGAAATTTTCAAACTCGACGAGGCCCTGTTGGCTTTTTTGGGTGTTTTTTTATATTCT
>NW_022732465.1:0-1610 GCF_011630105.1 Anneissia japonica
TTTGATTTAATGCTGGGCAAGTTAAAAACAGACATTCCGTCCGAGTGGGACTCATTCAAAAATTCGAGGGGGGTTCGCTAGAAAAGGGGGGTTCGCCCGAACCATAAAAACCCCCCCTGGCTACGGGCCTGAGTATGTCTGCCCAACAGTGGAACTCCATTGGCAAAAAATGAGGAAAGACGTCCTAGAAAAATACGTAGGACAGGATATTGCAGTTATTGGTATAATAAAAAAATATATTTTTAAAATAAAAATACTATATATTAAAATTTATCTATAGTTTATGGTATGTAAAAACAAGAGGTTATTAGCATTATATACATTTTATTTTTTCCCTCTACCATTATTTTTCATTTTATTACATGATGTCTATGTGTTTATTATTTTATCTATGGTGTATAGGAGATGGCAGAAATGATTCGCCTGGGCATTCTGCCCAGTATTTGACATACACTATGATGGAACACAATTCAGGAGACATCCTAGATCAACAGATAGTTGATAAGAGAGAAGTGGACCTTAAAAGTCCAAATATGGAAAAGCTAGGATTCATTAGATGCATGGAGTCTATTGAATGCAATGGAATAAATATCGCTGAAATAGTTACAGACGCGCATGTCCAAATTGCTGCACATATGCGTGAGTTTTTACATGAAGGCTTTATGGAAAGTTTTTAAACTGAGTTTTTATGCTGCACATGGTAACGATGCAAAAACACCGAGTTAAACAGTAGAACACGAAAATATTTATTCAAGAAACGTAATATTTTGTCCTGTACTCAATAGTATGGTAAATCTAGTGTTGAATTAATAAATGAAAATATATATACTGTAAATATATATATATATATATATATATACATATATAAAAATATACACACACATATGAAATTACATAGTCTTTTCATAACGTATAGGAAGACAATTCAACTCTGCTGATACATGTAACAAAAAGATACACCAATATGATGTATGGCATGGCAGCAAAAATCTGGTAAAGAAACTCTTTGAGGTAAACTATACAATTACATATTTTTATACTTAAAACTTTAGCATTACAATTTTAAAGCTAGTTTGTCTGTTGCGTTTTAAATTCCAAATAAAAAATAATAAATGATAAGACATTTATTGTTCTCAGGCAGCAGAGAAGAAAGAAAATAAACCTCTATTGGCTTGGATACAGCCGCTTGCAAATCATTTTTGGTATTCATGTCAAATGGCAAAGGGTGATTTGAACCGATTAGAGGTTTGTATTCAAGTTTATTCTTTATTTCAAACACCACCACAAAACAACAATCATATGTCATGCCAATATCTGGTTGTTATTTGTAACACACATAAATATTAATAATTATTAAAAAGTATACATTTTGTTGGGTAGATTAAATAAATTTGAATGCATATCAAAAAAATAATTAAAAAATATTAAATACATTTTAAAATACAACCCTAACAATTTTGATTTTACAGACAACATTGTTTTCAGCCCTACACCATGTTGTGGGTGAACATGTTTGGTCTACTGGCAATTGTGGCCATGTAACATATGAAAATGGAACAGAAATTATCCATGGTGATGACCAACCAGAAGACCCAGAAAAACCGTACCTA
>NW_022732466.1:0-3339 GCF_011630105.1 Anneissia japonica
GAGGTTTCCGTTTCCAGCTCCTGCTCTACGATTTAGAGAATGATCACTTAAGTAAGTAGGCCTAGTTAAAACCCCAAACATCAGAACACCAGTAAACAAGTTAAATAGGGATACACTCAATATCACGGACAATTTTCTACAGTTTTAACTAGTAATAACTGATTTGAGTAATAACTTGAAATCTCCTGTATATATGTAGTAGCTTAGAGGTAGATAAGTTGATTAAAGTGCATACAGGGAAGAACCGAACAACATGGTTTTGTCGTTTATTTTTTAACAAGCGTACCAACTGCATATCTCACACCAACCAACCAACCAACAAACAAACACCATTTAACACAAAATTCCGTATCTCATTTTATTTCATTCACTTTTATTGCCAAATTCCAGATACAATATAAGATATAAATTATAAAAATACACATGGCAATAGGAGGTTAAAAAAGATTTCTCCAGATCAAGCCATTCCATTTAATTACATGATTCTTTTGGGATTTGTTAGAAATCCATGTAAATTAGGTCTGTAAACTATAAAAATACTAGCCAATTAACTCCCATGTTAAAAGTACTAACCCCTGTTGGGGGTACGAGCCTACCCGCACCGCCTCCCGGTCTGAGAAAAAAATTAGATTTGTCAGGGAATTTTTTTTTTTAAATAATATAATTTTGTGTTAATTATGGGATTCTTTATCAAATAAAGGATAATTAGAAAAGTTAAAAGTCCCCCAGTCGGTGGGTACTAGCCATCCTTTTGGAGGTACTAACCCCCTGTCGGAGGACCAGCTCCCTGTTGGGGAAGAGCTGGCGCCACCACGGCAACCCATACGATCGCAGTAGTATACAACACCTCTCACATACGGTAGCACTGATTGCATTAAACAGTCGAGATTTGATTTTCTCCGACAACGTTGTTGGCCTGGAAATTTTCCAACAGGGTGGTTTAAGCGGGGGATCCAAAGGTCCCTGATGGTCCTTTCCCCAACCTCCCCCCATCCCCACTTGCGCCGACACTGTTTTTGATCCTATATTTGTCAGGCTGACTTTTGTTCATTGAACTTAAGGACTACAGTCCGGGCATAATTCACAACATATAATTGCCAAAAATTATACTAAATAAGGTTAAATCAATCATGATTGGTATTTTTAAAATCATTGGGCTTAAGTACGATACTATAAAAATCAGCAGAAAAAATCTAGGCTAGCGGAACATGATTATTTCAAACATGAGTAACTATTTCCCAACGGAGGGTCCAGCGTTCTCTGACAGGGTTAATTTAGTGCTTTACTTGACTTTAACCGTGCACCGCAAGGGCCGCATTTTCAAATTTTCTGAAATAGAAATACATTTTAGATACCAATTCATTCTTAGATTAGTTAGTGTACGGTATATCAAGGTGGCATTAATGGTACCGGTGATACAGATGGTAAAGTTAACGTTGAGGTTGACGTTAAAGTTAAATTAATGTTAGTGCAATTGTATGATAATACCAGGGGCGCATTTAGGGTGCCGACACCGCCCCCACCCCCTTTTTCAAAAATATGAAAAAAAAATTACAAAAAAAATGATTACCCAAAACGCCTCAGAAGTTATTTCCGGGCGCCCAGAAAACAAAAATTTATAGGGGGCGTGCCTATGTTAGTGTCATCTCGATTGGCCCCACTTCCCCCCCCCCCACCATTTCGGACGAATCTGGATCCGCCCCTAAATACAACTAGGCTTGCTCAATGTAGGCTTCCGATTGGTCAAATATTTTGGGCTTGATTGACATACTGAAAAATTTAATAAAGGCAATTCTGAGACTATTAGGCCGGATACAATAGCGGTGAACTATCAAGGATATTGATTTCAGTAACCGTGAATGTATCTCATATTGATTAAACGTTGGGTTTTGTTATTTTATGAATTACAAGTATGCTAGTCTTTATTTGCAAGAGGAAGTTGATAAAGAGCCATGGCAACACACGTTCTTCTCGTTCTACAATTTTTGATAATATATCTGCTCCACCTTTGCAGTTCGTGTAAGTACTGTTTTTATTTTAAAAGCTATAATCTACTTCACATTAGCTACTACGTAAAATGTTTTGTTTTAAAGGAATTAAATTTATTGAATGGGATGCCTTTATTAAAAAAAGAAATAACTCACCTTAGAAAATATTTTGAAAAAACATAAAAAAAAGGTAAATAGGCCTACAGTGTTCGAATATAGGCCATAGTGGTACAACGTGTAGCAGCTCTCAACGAATGTGGTCCTATAAGTAAATACATTGTGTTATTAAATTCGTCAGATGAGATTCGAACCATTAGACCACTGAGGCTTCATGGTTGAACAGATTCAAATAACCGTCAGGGACATTGTATTACACAATGGTGCATCTGGAGAAGGCGTTAAACCAGATAAATCTGTAGGTACGGCTGGAAATAAATAGTACCATGCTATAAATCAAGATAATTGCCTTAAGCTTTCCAAGGAACTTTCCCTGAGGAGACAACACAAATTTGGTCGAGACAATATCACTTCAACACAAGTGATCGAACCTTCGCACAATATTCGGCTTTCACGTAAGCCTAGAAGGTTCATTCGGCGCTTTAGTGATAATCCGTGCAACACCACGGATTCAGTTGTTCAAATTAACTGTCAGCTTTCCGAAGGAGAAACCAAACTTCTATCCCGAGGACTCAAATTTTGCCCAAAACCGAGGCAGGCTGACCCACAACAACTATCTTTGGATCTGGAAGCTTTCTTCCGACGTTTAAGATGCCGTGAATTTTTCGCCGATTCCGACGGCAACACCACGGATAACACGGTCAATGTTACTAAATTCAAACCTAAAAGTACCTGGAATCCCCCTAAGAATCGTTGCCCAGCATTAGAAACTTTCATTCAGGCCATTGAGGAGGACGTTAAAAACCACACTCCTAGTCCAGATTTCCGCGACAATCTCACAAAAAATGAGAGGTAGGCCATCGCCAATTTGCGTCAGCGTGATGATATTATCATCAAACCAGCTGATAAAGGCTCTGCCACTGTCGTAATGGACATTAAATTCTATGAAGAGGAGTCCTTAAGACAACTAAACAATCCTCTTCACTATCGGAAGCTCACAGAGGACCCAACTCCAGAAATTTCTAAGGAAGTGGAAAAATCTGTATTAAAGATGGTTAAAAAAGGTTCCATCGATTCCAAAATTGGACCCCATCTCATCCAGGTCGATCCGGCACCAGGACGTTTCTATGTCCTACCCAAAATCCACAAAGCATGCCATCCTGGCAGAACCATTATTTCGGGCAACGGTACTGCTACAGAAAAAATCTCTGAATATGTGGATGACTTATTGAGA
>NW_022732467.1:0-619 GCF_011630105.1 Anneissia japonica
CGCCGCCGGCTCCGCCCGCGTTGTCCGTCATCCAGAGAGGGTGCTTCAGCGCGAGCGTGACGTGTGCCTCCGAAGATCCGATCGTCGCGTACTGATTCGTCGTGAACTTCTCGGTTATCTCGTCCAGCTGATCCAAGGACTGGTTGGAGTTGTCGTCGGCGACGGACGCCCTGCCGTTCACGACCATCAACTCCTGCGCCTCAGGATCACTGGTGCTGCTGCGAGGGATTCATGATAGTGCATCCCATGCCTCTGACGTATCCCAACCCGGCGACGTAGTGCTGCGCCCTCGTGTTGTCCATCGGGCTGGTGTCCACGTATGTGATCGGCAGCTCGTCTTGTAGGAAGACGTGTTCGTCTCGATCGCGTCCAACTTTCCGTTGCCCAGGAAGAGATAGCGGTTGTTGGCTCCCGACTTGGCCATCACGACGCTGCACGTTCGCTTCTCCACGGTCCGGAACAGGAGGAACGCCGTGTTGACGTACACTCCCTCTCTCACCAGCACCCGGGTCGTCGTCGGATTCTGCAGCATGGACAGGAACAGCAGCGTGAATACTCCAACGCCTTTCGATACCGGCAGCGAGGAAACCCTATCCGCTCTGTACGAGTAATTTCTGTT
>NW_022732468.1:0-807 GCF_011630105.1 Anneissia japonica
TCTCTATATGGTATCTAACGTAAAGAGAAGAAAAATAAAATGCGGGTTACCCCCACGAAAAAAAAAGGAGTATTTTGATGTAGACTATTGTACTGCATTTGTATACCATGTACAGTACTATAGGTATTTTGTGCTATACTGATATAGGCCTATTTAACTAATTCTGAGACCTGTATGATATTAAGGATAGTGCTATGTATGTCTGTGGTGCAATTCTGTAAGTAACCATAAGGAATTCTAATAAAGAATTGAGTAAAAATTAAAAAGAAATCACTAATTTATACAGATGATTTCCTAAACAAAATCCTTAACTAATTACCAGTAAAATTTAGTGAAATAAAACTGTCATAATACGGTATGTCTCCTCGTTAATGTTTCAATTAGAAGCAAATTAACTACTTAAAATATTGAAGTATGTAATCCCCAATATTGATTTTATTTGTTTTAAGTGTTTTTAGCTAATCACAGTCAGGAAAGATGTTATCGACAGGGTTTTGTAAAACTACGCATGCGTGAACTAGATATCTGCAGGTAGTCTTCGTTAATCATTCATTGGCTTCATTACTTATTAAAGAAGTGTGTGAACCACGGTTTATTAATAATTCATGATTGCATTTTCAGTTCATTTGTTTATAAATGATACAATAATGTTCATAATCGGTCATAGGTGTATAATTAATGCTTATGCAGATCTTATATAGCCAGTCTATCGACCGTTCCAATTGGTTTATTTATCATTTCTAAATAGCTACTACTAAAATTCGTATTCACAAAAAGATAAACTGTCACCTTATATTTACGGGGCGG
>NW_022732469.1:0-2863 GCF_011630105.1 Anneissia japonica
AATCCTTGACCATGAAATATAATTTTAGATATCATAATTCTCATTAAAGTGGTTTAAAAACCGATATATTGATAAATATAGGATTTGCGTTGCAGCAATTTTGAAATTCAAGATGGCCGCCAAAATGACCTCGAATGAAATATTGTAGTTCATAGTAAAGATTTTGAATTCTGAGAGTCAGGGTATGGTTCTAATGTAAAATATGACAATTATGTAATTTTTAAGATACCATACAATATTTGACCTTAAATAACCTATTTGTGGCAATACCAGGTCAAAAATGGTATGATGGTTTTCCTTGACCATATAAAAATAGTTTCAGACATTAGAATTATACTTCCAAGTGGTTTAGAAGCGAAGATATAGATAAACATAGGTTTTATTAGGCGGCCATTTTGAAATCCAAGATGGCCGCCATAATGACCTCGGATGAGGTGGTTCCTACCAAAAATTGAATGCTATGACCATAAGAAGCTTGTAAAAAAAAATTGGTGCTTTTGTCCGGAACGTCCACATCCATCTGCTAAGCTGCCGGACTATATTGCACACTTAGCTTAATTAAGAATCTTTCGCGTTACAGGATTCGGTTTAAATCAGTAACTTTCTTGGTGATAAATTATTTGAAGCTCTACTCCTTAGCCAAGTCTTTTTTTGTCCGATCAGAGGTATTGAAGCAAGGTATCCAAGAACCTTTGGGAAAGATAAAAACAAAACAAAAATATTTGAAACAAAGAAGACTGAAATATTATTTTAAAGTTAATTGTATGGTAAATTTTAAAAATGTAAATACTTGAATATCATGTAGATAGTTGAAACAACTGTTCTTCCCAGAACAATCTACATTGATATACTGCAAGCATTACCAATAATGATGCAAATACTGAAAAAATATTAACTATGAACTACAGTATTGCAAACATGAACAGTTAGAGAATTCTCTACAGAGAGTGGCACTTAACCTAAAACACATATTCATTCAGTTTTATTACTTTTGATATGCAAAATATAAAATTGAATGTTGTGTAATAGAGTACAGTAATTGCATAGGTCAATAATGGGCTTAAACTAAAACAATTTAACATTTTGCTATATAATTAGGAACAACATCAAACAACATGTATGGATGGGGAACAAAAGTAAGCTTGAAAAAAACTTTAAGGCACATCTTTTTTTTTCAAAGATTTCAATACATTTTTCTTTAAGGGCAACTCAGACAACATCATACTACGAAGTTAGGTGCCATTTGTCGTTGAAGAATATTAAGCATTTTAAGATAATATTTACGATTTGACTGTCCCCAATTAATTTAAACTTAATAATCGCCTTTGTACGACTATAATAGTCGTAAAACAACGATTAAGACAAATGCTGTTTACTGTTTGTATGACTTCTTAGGTACCCAAGACTTTAATCAAGAAACAAATGGTAATTACTGTGTCACAGTAGAGTAATCACTTATTGCTGTGGGATAGTGGTATTAGCAAATGTGCAGTATATTCTTGCAAAATTTAACAATAAAAATTATATACCTTTACTGCTTCATCATGGCTGCTCTTCCATCATTTTTGTACCAAGAGACAAATAAATACACATTCAATAGTCGGTTTTTTCCCAGTGTCTACCACAAACAATATATTGCAACAAACATGGCTTCCTGTCAATGGATTGAAAACCTGAAAGAAATACCATATTATTTATAGTTAGGCCTATGCACACAACTAAATTAGCCCATATTATATATTTTTATATTTCTATTATTCATTACACTAAACATAGCCTCAAATGTTATTATCAAAAGATATAGGCCCATTGTTAATTTTTCTCTTTATTGAAAGAAAATATAAAAATTTACATTATTAACATCTTTAAAAAAAAAAATGACTACTGATGACATGACAGTGATGTGGCTATTATACCACCACTGACTGGCAGTATGTAGACCCATGACATGAGATGAATTATTAAACACACATAATAGGCCTAGGCCTAGCTGTTTTATTTTTGCGCTTTGTCCATACAACTACTTTTAACATTATATTTAATTTAATATAGACCTGTTATAGCATTTCAACACAGGACGTGGCTATTTTGCAAAGAAAGGTCTAGGCCTAGGCGATTAAAAATTACCGCTAATAATTTAATTTAATTTTTTAGCCCACACATCCAACTTGCAGTGGAGCACGAACAAGTAAAATTATGCCAACTATGCATTTACACTACCCTACAGTACTCTAGTCTAAGTATAGGCCTAGTCTCTTCTACTAGCTATGGCCAGAGGACTGCAGCTGGCGTATCTTAGCTACAACAAAGATAACCACATAATATATATAAAGCAAGCCTATACAGATACGATATTGGGCTAGTTTAGATACACCCTGTAATATAGTATACAAATATAAAGTTCCTACCATTTATTTGATAATGCTGAAATTCTTTAGTATGTAAACTGTGTATGAAGACAGCTTTACAGCAACTGATACTTCAAAAAATGAGCATTTGTTTCTGATTGGTCTGTACCTAATGACCTAATCTGATTAGCCCATTACTTGCCACACTTTCAAGGACAGAGAACCAATGTAATTACCATAATGATTAAAGATCATATGCTCTCATAATAGGCCTCTGAGTTTTTTTATACCCCACCATGGAGGTAAACTTTAATAAATCTTGTACAATTATTTCTATGAAATTTCATATCAAGTTGAGGTTGAGTTAAAGAAATTTAAACTTGGTTGAAAAAAATAACATTCTAAATATGTAAAAAATTAAAATCCAATTCGGCTTTGTTCAAACGAAGAGTATTTCCTTAATAAAGAAACTGGTAATCTTCTTGAACTGAAATCCTTGATAATAGAACCAAATG
>NW_022732470.1:0-655 GCF_011630105.1 Anneissia japonica
GCCAGCATGCAAACTTGCCTGTTGATGGGCTTGCCATGTAACACTTATGATGCTAGTTTTCATTTAAGGACTGATGCGTGCAACACAGGTATTGGTGCAGCATTACTCCAGGAAACGGCTGGAGAAATATTTCCAGTTTCATATGCGAGTAAGAAACTCAATGAGACCCAAAAGAGATATTCGGTTATTGAAAAGGAATGTCTTGCAATTATATGGGGAGTCCAAAGATTTGAACCCTACCTTTATGGTAGAGAGTTTGTGATCCAAAGAGATCACCAGCCTCTCACATCTCTTAGAAAAACACAAGTGGCAAATGGTCGCATCTTACGATGGGCTCTTATTTTACAACTTTCAGATACCGAATCAGGGTCATAAAAGCAGTAAATAATGTTGGAGCAGATTATTTAAGTCGTATATAAATTTAACATCAGAATGAGTTTGCTTGTATGAAATTATATGTATTTTTTTTTTTATATATATAAGAAAGTTGATTATATGCCTACATAGATTATATGCATACAATTTGCCAGAAAATATTTGATTTGGTATTCCTGCTCTCTGATACCCATATTAATGTTTATGATTGATTATGTCTAATTAAGATAATGTACAGTAAGTGTACTTTGTTAAATGGCGGTGCATTTAACTTGGGTTG
>NW_022732471.1:0-951 GCF_011630105.1 Anneissia japonica
TTTTCTCTTTGTACTGAAGATGGGTTAAAAAATAACACCCGACACAATGTTTACCACTAAATCCTTTAGTTCTTTTCTTAAAATGTGTTGTGTTTTTCAAAACTTTACGTCCGTTTGGGTCCATTATCAAGGACTTTAGTTCGAAAGATCTGCCTATTTGTTTACTCAGGAAGTACGAGAAGATACCCTTACGTTTCATCAAAGCTGAACTGGATTACAATTTCTTACAGAATTGCAAAACGTTCGGCTTTTTTTTCAAAATTCATATATATATATATATATAGATATATATATGTATATGCATACATATATATATATATATACTTTTATATATATATATATATACATATACATTGTCTCTTTCGCGAAACAAGGTATAAAAATGAAAAAAAGTATCACCTAAAGCCAAATATTTAGTATGACCAGGAAAAAAATGTGTTCACAGGAAGAAAGATGTCAATCGGTCATTCACCCAAAGCTAATATCTGTGCCTGAATACATTGTTTTAGTGGGGCGCTATGGCGTTGGCTTTTCTCGAAGTTAATTTCATAAATATTTTATTTGTATCTTCGACTACAAAACTCAGTGCAATAAATATTAATTGAGTTTGGTATTGTCTTCTGTATGCATACAAGCAAACCTCAGCTCACAACAATTAGCTCGCACACAGACTCACTGTTAACTTTTACACCAAGGCCTAAGCAGACCTGGTAAACAATTCTTAATTATGCATACAGTATACCTTTACAATCGATAACATAATTAAAAGCTGTTGATAAATTTTAGTTGATAGTTAAAGGTCATCTGTGACTTACCGGCTCGTTTGTTACTAGCTTGGGGGTGGGGGGGGTGGTTCTTTTTTGTACTCCCAGGGTCGTGGAACTTGAAGAGCGGCGCCTTGCTACCAATCAAATTGCAGTTTATGAGAACGCTCCTAAGCTTATATTTAAG
>NW_022732472.1:0-1604 GCF_011630105.1 Anneissia japonica
GTAAATTTGTGTTAGTTTAGACATCAGCAGAAAGTGAAAATTAGCATGTTTCTGGTAGTATTTTTTTATTAAATTCGGGGAAAAGCTAGGAAACGTTAGGGTTAAGTTACGGGTTAGTTGGGTAAATTCTCGTTCAATATTTCATCACTATAACTCGTAAATAAATAATTTCCTTTTTATGAAGCCAGCATACATTAATTTCTTACATGTAAAGTACATTGAATTTAGCGTAGACATCAACAGGAAACGATAATTAGTATTCTGTACTGTAGGCAAGAAAAATGGTTCCGGCGATCTGTAATCATTAATTAATATAATTGTTGGTATTGGATATTTTTGTTGAATAAAAGTTAGTTGATGTAGAACTTGGTTTAGCCTGTTTTTGATTAATACATTATGTAGTTTTTGCATGATTTAATACAATTTTTTTTTAGGCTGTTTTAAAGAATTTAGTAAGCAGTTTTATGAAAATCTTCAACTAATGTAATTGTTGGTTTAGGCTGTTTTTGATACTCTCAGTATGCAGTTTTATGCAATCATTATTTAATGCAACTGATTAATGCACTTAGCTGATAAATCCATTGTATAATGCAGTTGTTGGTTACCTGAAGTATCCGCTGAATAATGTAGTTGTTAGCTATCTAAAGTATCCATTGCATAATGTATTTGATGGTTAGTACAGTACTTGTTTGATGTATCATGTGGGTGGTTTTGATGTTACCAAGTGAAGGTGACGGTAGTAAAGCAGAATACTTACCTAGTGTGTCACTGGTTTGTTTGGACAATCACTTGTAGTTCATGTATAGTGCACAATTTATGCATGGTGATGAACTGCAACCTGTACCGTAACTTAACCATAACGTTCCCTAGCTTTTCCCCGAATTTAATATAAAAAAAATACTACCAGAAACATGCTAATTTTCACTTTCTGCTGATGTCTAAACTAACACAAATTTACTTTTTTATGTCCATAAATGAGTTAGAGTTTCGCATCTTAAAAGTAAAAGGTATATTTTGAGGTAATTGGTTGAAATTTTGTGATTAAAAATTTCATTTTAGGTGTAATCAATTACAAAGGTCCCTGAACAGACACTCCCCTAGCCCTCTGCTGCTCCATCCACGTGTATATGGCCGCGTCTACTTTATCGAAGATTGGTGTTTTCACATACGAAGATTTTCTTGCTTTAGTAGGGTTTTCGTTTGTTGAAATGTGTCTTTGCATTTTCTCTCTGTTTTTGCATATGGTCGCTACCGTAGACTTCGAAAGTCCAAAACGTTTTCCAATCGCTGAATCGGACTCGTGGTTCTCATAGGCTTTTATTACGCTCAGTTTCGTATCAATGGCAATACACTGTCTTGGTCTTTTCGAGGCAGAAGCCATTGTTGAAATGTACATTACATTTCACTTAATTATGTTTCAATCAATTAATTAAACAATCAGGTCTATGCTCCTCCCATGCTCCCTACCTACCAATGAAAAGGTGTCATTTAAAATAATACGTACAAATGATTCATTTAAATTGCATATATTTTCTGTCATTCTTATCTAAACCCTATTCATTGTTTACAAAGTTCATAAGCGTAAACCAATTCATTCCCAGACG
>NW_022732473.1:0-764 GCF_011630105.1 Anneissia japonica
GCAACGCAACGACAACGGGTAAAACGCGTTGGGATTTTTGCAATACAACTGGCCGGTACTGTAATAATGTGAAGCGCTTAGAGACTTTGTTAAGGCATTAAGCGCTATATAAGAACGACATATTATTATTATTATAAAGGCAGCGATACAAAAAAACCTCACAGTTCATGTGATAAGTTAATGTCAGATAGTCACCATACATTCTGCTCAAAGCTTGTTTACTCTAGAGGGCGTTGATGGTACATTGAAAATTACTAAAAAAAACTAATCTACAAAGAATCTTCCCATTGTATGTAATAAACAAACCTCAAAACTGTTTTGTTAACATATGTATGCGAGCATCCAGAGTTTAAAAAATAGTTTTTTAATAGAGATTCAAAGTTCGCAGACGTGAGACTTTTGGAAATTCCGCCCGCTAGGGACTGGTATGGGGGGGGGGGAAACTGCTCTTCTTCTGCTTGTGGGAAATGTTATTTTCTAAATGTTCAAAATTTTTCTTTGAGAATACCTGCTTTTTATTTCTGGTCGTCCATACCAGAAAAGGCAGTCATACTGTATCCCTTTTTTCACAATGTCAGTGCAGGTACCGCAAATGCTCAAATAAGCGCCGCTCTCGAATAAGCACCGCTCTCGAATAAGCACCGCTCTCGAATAAGGGCCACTCTCGAATAAGGGCCTCACTAATCATGATTGTTTTCATTAAGGCAGCAGCTCTTCAATAAGTGCTGCGACACTTAGTCAAGAGTACTGTATAAATATATTAC
>NW_022732474.1:0-602 GCF_011630105.1 Anneissia japonica
TCATTGCAGAATTCAGGAGGTCAAAAGGTGATCAACAGATAAACGTCTACAGAACAACTTCTGAGAGACGTCGCTGTCTAATTTTTTAAAATACATTGATGTTACCATGTTAATACCAATGGGTCGTTTAAAAGGACATATAATATTTGATTAAGCTGCACGAGTAATAAAAAGTGTTATTTTAACTTGCGTTACATACTATGACAATTTTAATTTTTTAGTTAGGCCTGGATTTTGCATAATTACCTAGGCCTACTAAAAACGCTTTCTGGGAAAAGAACAAAGAGTAAGGAAAAGCACGTTTTTCTTCATTACTGATCAAATGAAACAGAATGACAGTTATTTTCAAATTAAGAGAAGAGCTGAGAATAGGCAGCTCTAAAATACTGGATGCCATAAGACCTGCAAATTTTGCAAAACACCAAATGAATGTAAAAATGAGCTAGTTATTAATATTAGGCATAGTAATCGGCAGGTTCTTGATTACAAGGCTAGACCAAGTTAATTACAGGTAATGCCGAAATGATAATAATAATTATTATTATTATTATTACCTGTACGTTAAGGGGAACTTAGACAAAGGGGAAATAACACAAAAGATA
>NW_022732475.1:0-2269 GCF_011630105.1 Anneissia japonica
TTTTGATTTTAAAAAGTTTTCCTTTCCCCCACTAATTAACAGATGCATCAACAATCCTGTTAGAATTCTTTTCAAAGGCCCATTGGATGGCAAGTAATTTAAGATTTTTCTCGATATTCCTTATTTATAAATGCTATATTAATATACGGTAATATGAGACAGGACGTTCATAAAACCCTAAAAGAGATCGAAACATCATGAGTAAGTACTCCATTATAAAAAATAGTTCGTCGTCTATGAAAATGCTGTTTCAATTCAACGTTTGAATTGAATTTCTGAGAGATTTTAAAAGTATTAACACAGGCGGCAACTGTAATGTCATATGAGGCCAATAACTGTAACCATAATGTTCAGTCTCATATCAAGTCTTTCTTTATAAAGTCAGGCTCCGGAGGCGTAACTGCCCATTTTTACACCTTATTCCCCCAGTTTTTAAATATTAAAAAATCTGTATCTCATTCACCGTTCCCCAGTTTTTCGTCAAACAACTTTTTTTCTGTCTTTCCCACTGTTATTTTAAATGTTCAGAAAGCCAATGATAATCCTACGTATAAGCCCCTGAGCTGAATAACTTTTTTAATGTGGCGATGCAGGTGCAGTTTTAGGGGAATACTCCACTGTTGTTACAGTATTTCCTTTTGAAATAACACGTTTTTATTCAAGGAGTATAAATGTACCTTTATACCTCTGGGTCTTATGTAAGCCCGAGTATTCTACAAAGTTATTAATGCGGATATATCTGGAGTTGAACATATTACATACGGGTGTAGTACGATAAGCGAAGATGATTCGCGACAGACCTTAATTGCGGGATGTGGGTAAATCACCGGTGGCAAATGATATTGACAATCGGTATTACCCTTTATACCTCCATGGTATTACATTGATATGAAAAGCGCCTAATATTGGTATCGGCCTTTGGCTTACTGTCAAGATGGGTCTGGTTCCTTCCTTTTCAGTGTAAGATTGACCTTTATGCAAATTGGGCTATTGTGAGGAACTGATTTGAGAAGTTTATTGCAGCATACCTGAATAGCCACGCACACTAATTCAATAAAACGAAGACCGAAGACCCCAAGAAACGAAAACCTCCAATTATATCTTACTGAAAGTATTTCAAAATCATCATAAAACAGTTGCCAAGTACCTATATCATTATTTAATTACGATAAATTAAACCTAGGACCCTGGGATTAAATAACAATCAACTACCACCAAGCTATTTAACTCCACATCTTTAATATTTTATCTCATTTTTTATTCAATTTGAAATTAAACTGTACTTCATCATCTGAAATCGCTATTGTTTTTACCCAAAGTATCCCTAGAGCCTACTGTACATAATCGATTTATGGAGCAGAGGTTCCCAAATGACCGGCTTTATTGGATGGGTTTACAATCATACTCTTTAATTGGGAATCCCGTGTGTTTTATACGACCACGAATCAGGTAAACTATTTTTTCTTTATATAAGCGCAAGGGCACAACGCACGCGCAACTACCTACTGTACAATGCAGCTGCTGGATGATCAGGACCTTGAAGAGTTGGAATCAAGAAAAATCAGTAAACAGTACACACAGTGACTGCGCCAGAATATGTCCCACTGGGAAAAGGGGTGGGTAAGTGAGTCATGGAGCCAATTTCTGGCGGGGGTCCGGTGGTCCCTAGTGGAGGTCCAGGGGCTTATCATCATGAGATGAACGACGATAGTAAAACATCTTCATAAAAAAGCACAATTTAACACAGTTTGGTGTTGTGTTCCTTTGTGCATGTGTCCAGAGTTGTGTATATGTGCTGATGCTGGAGTGTAAAAGCAAGCATCGTGACATAATATAACAGGAATATGTGATTGAAACATCGGCACGCACGTTTTGTTTGGTATTTTAATATTTGTTCGACTATTTTGCTCACAATTTTGAATGACGACGGGTGAATATACTTCATGAATACGTTATAGATTTACTTTGCTGTCGGGTTCACTGTAAGTCGATGATTGGTCTATTGCGGGCCTCAATATTATTTTAACATTTCAATAACCATGACCATAATTTCTAGCATGTAGCCTACTCTACAGCGCTCTACAATATAAATCCAATTTCCATCTGCTTCACTGCAAGAGCATGATTTTATTTATACTTTTTTCACAAGCATTGGAACTTTGTAGGCCAGGCCTATTCGAAGGCTATTTTTTCATTCAGGTACTTTAGGCTACGTATGCTTCGTACTACGATAGATGCACCACAAAAAAAAAAAAAAAAAAAAAAAAAA
>NW_022732476.1:0-809 GCF_011630105.1 Anneissia japonica
TTCGGCACTCATTATGTGTCACCCGATCTTACTCTCTGAAATTTCTCAAGGTTGACAGGTATGTGATGGTGATGGGTAGCATGGCGACGATGATAATGATGATTATGATGTGTAGGATGACGAAGATGAACATAGTGACTATACCATAATCATGTTCAAGTGAACAATGCAAAGTTAGATAATAAAAATGTAATTTGTATCTGTATAATAATGGGTAGGAAAATAAAGATGATGGTTAGGACGATGATGAGGAGTATGATGTTTTATAATGAAGATAATGTAGATGATGATAATTATGACGATGATGATGATAATGAGGACGATGTGTAATGAAGAAGAAGATGATGATAAACTACATGATGGGGAGGCTGACGACAGCTTCACATTATGATGATGATGAATGACAGAAACGATGATGAATGATGCTGAGTAGGATATGATGATGATGACAATGGTGTTGATTGGTAGCATGACTTTATGATAGTGACGATGATGATGATGGTGGTGATAATGCTGATGATTGGGTAGGACAACAACGCCCACGATTACGACGACAAATATGATGATAATGTATGATGATGATATAGTTGATGATTCATCAAAAACTTGGATGGCTATTGTTTAACTTGCGTCATCATCAATTGTATTCTATTGCTGTCGTGATTCAATTACTGTATCCACCTATGTATTCTAGTCAGGCTGTGATGTCTTTCTGGCATCCAATATGACTATTACTAAATATCACCTAAAACAGGGACGTATCCAGTGGGGGAGGCGTGGGAGCCGCGGCTCCTCCCCCCCCCCCCCCC
>NW_022732477.1:0-1160 GCF_011630105.1 Anneissia japonica
AATAGCTATTAAAAGTAAGGTGTTAGTATTTGCTGTCGATAAAATATAAATTCTAAATATCAAAAGATACACAATTCATCAAAATTACCATATAAAAATATATATATCCTATAACTAATTTTGCCTATTATTTTGTTCACATAAAATTAAAACGGGACTTTCCAAGGTTTGAGCCGAAAGTAGAAATTTAAAATCACTTACACAATCTAGTTTACTTAACTTAAATTGATAAATTACTATAATTTAGAAAAAAACCCTTATATATAATATTCCAAAGTAAGTTCTACAGTAGGTCGTCTACTTTACACACAGGGAGATCAACTTCTTTTATTGGCTTCTGTGTCTAGCATATATGATCATTACATGACACTGATCTAATTATCCAACCAGAGCCCATCTAGGGACTTCCACTGATTAGGCAAACACCCTTCCTCTATACTAATAAGCTGTACCATTTCCTTTACAATATACAGTCATGCATAATAACCATTTTGAAAATAGTTTCTGAATAAATGCCCCTTTTCTTGTAAAAGGTACCTATATATCTACAAACTTGAATTCCAAAAATTGTGTCATTACACTTCAAAAATTGTCAAGTTTGATCTGTAAGTTAAACAACTAAAAGGCACAGAAAGGAACAAAATACCAAGAATCTCCTATTATTTTAAACAAACCTATCCAAAAACAAGTTTGATAAATGAATGCAAAATTTAAAATATATATTTCACAAAAAAAAATATCTTAAACAAACAAAGCATTTCAAAGAAAATCCCCTCATTCAAAACTAACTTGCCTAATTTTACTACATCACTTGATTGCCTAGTAAGAATGGGGAACTAACCAATCAGAAACTGTTTACCAGAATTCAAAACTTTACAAAGGTATTAGTACTCGGCTATTCCACTCTAAAGCTTTAAAGAGCATAATAATATTTATTTTACATCATTTTTACAACAGTGGCAGCACACACGAATGTGGCGCAGTCAATCAATCAATCAATCAAGTAAGTAAAACAACTTAAGCTAAAATAAAAACTAGAAGAGAGAAATAATTTTGAGCTGAAATTAAACCGAAGAAATTTTGAAATATATACAGTATATACACACACACATTATCCCTGACAGGGATATAGTGTTTGTTTTTGTCGTGAGTAGTACTTC
>NW_022732478.1:0-523 GCF_011630105.1 Anneissia japonica
ACAACACTGTCCTAGAGGGGTCCGGGGGCATGCCCCCACCCACCCGCGAAATTTTGTGTTCTAGACGCCCGAATTGAGGCTTTCTGGGCTATCATTTTTTCTTTTTCTTTCTTTTTTTTACCTCCCAAAAAAGGGGGGGGGGGGCGCGCCGTGGTAAATTCGCCGACGGACGTGCAGGCAATTTTGTACACATAAACTAGAGGTGATTTCCAACAAAAGTTCATCGCTGTATTTTTAAGTTGGACGCCAGGTTCCCCTACACCTACAAAACAAAACAGGTTTCAGCAAGGACTGTACATTACTGCCAATACCACCAATAACAGGGCACGTCCCATGAATGCCGCAGTTTTTTTTGTATATGAAATTTAGTTGTCGGTTCTATGTACGTAATGGCTTTGAACACAGAAAATAACTTAATAACTTACTCCAGGCGTACTGTCCATGCTTTTGTTAATAAGCTGCTCCGCTCGCACACCCATCCCACCCCCTTCATCTACCTCCAGTACTTGAGCATACAGGCTGT
>NW_022732479.1:0-1747 GCF_011630105.1 Anneissia japonica
TCGGTAGCTTCCGTGGTCGAATAAGCATCTACTTCCTTAAATAATCTTATGGTACGGTAGTTTACGAACAATCGGTCTTCTCGACAGTAGCGCGTTTACGCTCCTGGCGGCGTACAAAGAATCAAACTAATTAGGTGAGGTGACTGACCGTGTGTCTGATTCTTATAATGGAGTATCGCGCCAACGTGGTGGGAACTTATTTGCGAAACGTTTGTTACTAGGCAACTTACAGTACTGGGAAACGTTTGTTACTAGGCAACTTACAGTACTGGGAAATTTAGTATTGTTGCCTATTTCGGGATGGATTGGGTGGATTAATTTTATTTTCTTATTCGTTAAATATTTCACTGACAGTCGGAGCTCAGCCAACAATGGTTTCACTCTACCGTACTGTACACACGTTAGTTTATTAATCCGATAGAAGCTGCAAAAGGATTACTGTATCCAGTCAGGTATCAAGTTTGTTTTATGTTTTTTTCAAACCACAACACTTCCATACACAACACAATTCTATTCTGTCTGCTGTAGAACCTTATCCAAACTGCAAATGTAGTATAAAATTGAGGTTTTTGGAGTGCAGATAAAGTTTTATATGCATACCAGCCAGGAAATCTCTGGAGTCCGATCGATCACATTTAAGACAGTTTGGACAACGCGAGTACACAACATTCCATAAATGTTTTCCTCTTATCATACAGTTTACTATTGTCTCTCATTGTATGGCTTTAATATTTGTCAAAATAGAAAACTATGAAATAGGGCACAACGAAAGATCCAGATTAGCTTGGGTACGGACGCACAAAACAAACAGATGTCTGGAAAGTCACGTTTGCCTGTTTACCAAAAAACTGCGTGCGTAACATACTAGTAACGTAAATTACACACGACCTGGATTTTAAAAGTTCCTATCCTTGCAAGCATAGGAACCAAAAAAGGAGCCGGTGTTCACTTTGGTTAAAAAATATACTGCGGCTGTCACCTGAATTAAATCACGGAGGAATAGTTTAGTCTAAATTAATTCCTCCATGATTAAATAATCTTCACAAAAAAAAAATTGCTTGATTTGAATTTTTTCTACATAGGCCTAGTACATGTATAAAGCAAAATATATTGCATTTCATTTTCAACTGATAATTCGAATGAAAAAAAAAAATCCCTTGTTAATTCAGTCTTCCAGAAAATTATAATTCGTATAGGGCCAGTGCTGTATTCAATTGTATCCATGTGTGTTTCCATTTTTATTGTTCAATAGAACTGCAAAACTGTATTGAATTTAAGGTAGAATAGGACGCATCTCTCGCAAGACCAGTATAGAGAATAATGAAATAGCGGGTTTCACATGTATTTCTGCTTCGTAACAAAATACGGCGTAAATTTTCTTCTAGTGTAACAAACAAAAACAGGGTTTAAACTTGTTTTAATTTCCACTTGAAACTGAAAATTAAACGGTTTTTAATTTTTGAATATGCTCTTTGTGATACACCTTTATTTATATTATTTTGTTTCACTCCCACATAATATATTATTCTATTATTAATATATTAATTCTCTTACTCAGTATTAGTATAATGGCAATCTACTGGATTCATAATCACCAACTGAATATTTTTCCTTCTCCTTGTACTTTAATTACTGTATCTACTTCACACCATGGAGAAATAAAATAAAACTGGAACTACAGTCCATCCATATTAATCCGTGTTAAGCCCTTACTTGTAAGATATAGAAAAAACAATAGAAAGTATTA
>NW_022732480.1:0-552 GCF_011630105.1 Anneissia japonica
CACGGTAACCCAACATACGTCGGAACTCATATCATTGATGGTAATTTTCAATTTCACTGCATGTCGCCAGATCAGCCTGAAACGTTTGGAGAGCTTTCACGAAACATCCTGACTACTAGTTTGGTGTACAAGTCACAGAGGATCGACATCAACTTCGATACATATGAGAGACCTTCCATTAAGGATTGTGAGCGAGAGCGAAGAGACACTGTACTAGGAGGGGAGCTCGTAATCGAAGGACCTCAACAGAAGAGAGACTCGAGCTTCAAGAAACAACTAGAGAGGGAGTCGTTCAAACAAGAGCTACCCATCTTTCTCAGAAAGAATTGGTCAAGCAACTTCTACAAGCCACTTCTAGATGGAAGGCAGGTGATCTTGGGAGTGATGGGAGAGTGTACTCGTTATTTCGTAGAGAATGGCGAGGTGAAGTCAGAAGCAGTTCCGTCTTTACACTGCAACCACCCTGAGGCTGATACCAGAGTGATTTTTCACATGATTGAGGCAGACAAATCCACACCTGGTGACATAGTCATTAGAGCTTCCGACACCGAC
>NW_022732481.1:0-1897 GCF_011630105.1 Anneissia japonica
GAAGGGGGAGCCTACCCCCCCCCCCCACTTTTGTGACTGTTCCCAGCACCAGTGGCAGTGACAGTGATTTGGTGCTTACACCTTGTTTATTTGCGCCTTATAAATTGACCTACTATTATAAAATATAGAATTTTTTTTTCATTTTCTAATGAACATTACAAGTTCCCTTTTTGAGTTGACGTCTGTATACGTGCGTCTGTTAAGTTTCCTTGAAACCCACCCTCGAGCATAAAGAAAAAAATCGCCTTCATTCGTGAATTTTGTATTTAGGCATATGGGGAGAGCACTCTGAAAGGAGCGACGTTCTAGTTCTCTCTCTGTTAACCACGAAGATGTATAGTAAGTGTAACTGATTACAGTAAACCTTCAAATAACCACATTTAAACTAACTCCGTCTAATTTACTTTTTTTTAATTCTTTTAAATAAGTTCTCTGAAGGTTAACTACATAATTTACAGTACACTGTATTTAATGTGTTCTAGGTTGTAAAAACTGTATTGAGTGAGGAAAAAATCTTTCGAATAAAAAAATCTCTCGCTTGACATTAGGAATTAATTTGTGAAACAAAATGATAGGCTGTGTCTCATTTCATTTCAGAGTAAAATCAATCACTGTCGAGTGGAGGCCCTTCAGAGAAAAACACAAATACTTACAATATAAAATTCTTCAAAAAGATAATAAATCGAAAGATAAATATTGAAATGTAGAAAAATGTGTAAAAATCAATAAATGAGCAAATTTAATTTAAAAGGTATTTTGAGATATAAATATATTCAGATAAGCATTAAAAATTATCTTAAAAGTGTCAAGTGTTATATTGAACAGTGGCAGATTCAAGGGGGAGCCCAGTCAGCACGGGACCCCATCCTCCTATTTTTTCCAAAATTATTATTATTATTTTTTTTAAATGGAGAATACAAACAAAATTGTATTCAACTTTTGAGAGTGCAATTTCCGGCCATATAGAGGTGCCATAATCATTATTTTTTTTTCAGCCCCACAACAGTTGTTGGGTGAAGGCGGGTGGACATTCTATTTGCGCAAGACCTTCCCTGGAACCCTTCTATTTCGACTTCCTGGAGCCGCCACAGTTGGAGTATCATTTCCGGGCTACATAGAAGGGTAATTTTTATCCATCGGGGGAAAAGTGAAGTTTTCGTCGGGGAACCCATATCAAGAACACTCATGATTAATAATTCGAGGTCGTGGAAGCAATCTCGACTTCCGACTTTGTTCGGAAATCTGTGGCGCGTTCAAGAGGGAGGGGGAGCCTAAACTGTTCTTTGTTTTTTTAATGGAGATTAAGGTAAGTTAAATTCAAATTTTAAGACTGTAATTTCCATAATAACAAATTTTCTTACCTCAGCCCCAACCATTGTGGGGCTGAGGTGGTATAGATTCTCCATCTGCTGAAGTACCCAGTGGCGGATTCAAGGGGGCCCAGCTGGCCAGCCTCCACCCCCATCCCCTAAATTGTTCAATAAAAAATAGAAATATAAAGATAATTATATTCGAATTTTATGTCTGGAAGTGCAATTTCCGGCCATCTAGAGGTGCCATAATCACAAATGTTCTTACCTCAGCCCCAACCATGGTGGGGCTGAGTATAGTTTTGCTATCTGTGAAAGTAATATCAATGGGCCCTTCTATTTCGAATTACTGGATCCGCCACTAGAAATCACAACAATTATGAAATCGTATTTATAGTAGCTTAAAGCCTATAAAATAATAAAAAAAATTCACCAAACTTCGTCAAATATCGCTAGCTTCCATGGGGGTTCGCCTCCGGACCCCCATCGGGGCCCTTGGCCGCCCCCTGGTCCCCAGCCTAGATGCTCGCTTCGCTCGCATACTGGACCTTATGGAATGCCACCCCCCCCCCCCCACTTTCAAAAGC
>NW_022732482.1:0-675 GCF_011630105.1 Anneissia japonica
AAAAAAAAAAAAAAAAAAAAAACATGTACACTACAGTAAATAATGCAGTGTACATGTGTCAGACAAGGTGTCAGCATTGAGGTCAACACAGTACCATGCATGGGAATGTATGCTTCTATGCTTATGAACAATATGACAGGTCGTCAGTATATATGTATGCTATATGCAAATATATCTATATTATATAATATATTTTTGAGGAACATTTTTCCATCAGTATCTTAATACCTGAGACCGTCTTATTACTATTCATATCTATTGTAACAGTAAATACATAAGCAATTAAAAGTTAAACTAGTTTTACTTTTATGCATTTATCCTTTTAATATTTTAAAATTCTATAGTGTTTATTTATTGCCTTGTACTTTTTTGTCATTTGATTGTATTTTATTATATGTGTTGCTGGGCCCTAGCAGATGGCAGTGGCTTTGCACTGATCAGGCTAACCATGGTAAAGTAGAAATAAATATAAATAATAACAAAAGTTCATATCTCTTGATAATTCCATCATCAATATGTTGACACAGATCAACCTATTAATTTTCACTGATTTACAGCATTTTCACTACAAAACTTAATAAAATTAATTAAGGAATAATATGTATGTTTGTGTTAAAATTGGCAGAGATATGGAATTATTTTATTTCTCATGTTTTTGGCTCACCTTTGCTAGTA
>NW_022732483.1:0-582 GCF_011630105.1 Anneissia japonica
GGCGAGATAAGCACTTTTGTGCAAAAAGTGACAATGTTTAAAAGTTGAGTCAAAATGTAATTTTTGTTATTAGGCACAGTGAGATAGCCTGAAACAAACACTATTCCATTGAAAGTTTGAAGTTTTTCGGAAAAGTACTCGAAATATGGCGGAAAGTCAAAAATTTGCACTAAGTGCTCAACTTGGCGAGATAAGCACTTTTGTGCAAAAAGTGACAATGTTAAAAAGTTGAGTCAAAATGTAATTTTTTTTTTGTTAGGCAAAGTGAGATAGCCTGAAACAAATACTATTCCATTGAAAGTTTGAACTCGGGCTTCAAATGATCTGACATTTATGTTCGCTCGTCTTGCTGATAAAATAACTCGATTCCATTTAACTATAAGAATGGAATTATATTTTGACATTAGCATCCACTTTCGGCCAATAGTATTTATCGGGCAGCACTTGTTTGGTTCTAACCATTCCTTGATGTGTTTCATGTGCTAAGCTCAAAACACTTTGTCTTAACTTTAAAGGTTCTACTATACCATACATTTGATAGAATAGGGTCTTTATTAGTTTCTATTTTAAAATCATCAATAG
>NW_022732484.1:0-1230 GCF_011630105.1 Anneissia japonica
ATATATATTGTGTTCGAATAAAGGACATAATAATACACCATGTAGCATAGTTCTCAACGAATGTCCTATAAATATGAATAAAGAAATTGTGTAATAAATGCCTGTGGCGGGATTCAACAGTTACTAGCTTTGATTAGACATTTTAATAATACTTAGTTTCTTACCACACACATAGTGTCACACTCTTCAGATAAAATTGCCTGACTATTTGAAACAAAGAATTACAATTGATTGAGATAAACTGAGCATGCGCAGAAAGGCAAAGTGGTACTTCAAAGGTATTAATTACAGTAGTTGATATAATTAAGGTTTGATAAACAAAAAAATGGATTATAGTGATACACATAAGTTAAGTTGCAACATATCATGGGAATGATTTTTATGCAAGGAGGGGATTAAATTTAAAACTAAAATTAAGTGACAAAATTTTTAGAAGAAATTTGTTGGTAGCTATTTCGGGTTTGCAAATTATGTAATATTTTTCCCATATGCACAGATTACATCATAAAAGATGGCGAATGAGTGAGGGTAAAAAAAAGCCAGATAGTAGAGAGTTTCATGCAAGCATGATTAGAAACAATAGGCTAGGTGAGTTGCACACACACACACACACACACACACACACACACACACATATATATATATATATATATATATATATATATATATATATATATATATAAAGTAGCATAATTAAGGTTTGATAAACACAAAGATGAAAATTAGCATAATTATTATTATTATTGTATACTTATATAGCGCATATCAAACTTCTCTATGCGCTGAACATTATTACCCCGGATCACTGGATCAAGCACATATGGAACACACACTCAAGCCCCATAGGGGAATTCCATAATGTTGCAGCTGTATTCAGCGCAGGCTGTGTTTGAACCTACCAGGTACCCACTTTTACTCCTGGGTGGAGAGAGACAACCGTAGATAAAATGCCTTGCCCAAGGACGCAAGCGACTTGCACAGCGAGAGTTTTGAACCCCCGACCTCGAGGTTGGGAGTCCAAACCACAACCGATGCGCCAACCACTTCTACGTGATAATGTATTAATGTTGATAACAATTATTTTATCAGGTACCAATCTAAGCTCTTCTTTCCTTAGATGTTTGATGTGCTTGCAAAGAGAACAACATTTCAAACTGAAGGGTGTGTAGGACATCAGGAATGTTTAAGGTTATATCGGTTGATGAGGAATTTATTGATTAGGCCTATAAT
>NW_022732485.1:0-889 GCF_011630105.1 Anneissia japonica
ATGATGGGGGGGCTACTGGGGTGGGGGGTGGCGAGTATTTTTTTAATGGGGGTGTTCGCCCCCCACGCCCTCCTCTAGATACGCTACTGCATTGTGTATATTATTCGGTATTCAGGCATGTAGTATTAGGTATTCAGGTATCGCATACCGTTGAATTTATTTCTAGGAATTTCAATTTAACTCAAATTACAAATTGGTGCTAGTAGAAGAAGTCGGGGAAAAATCATTTCCCGCCTTCTAGGAATCAAAATTTTCCTGGGGAAGAACCTCCGGACCCCCTTTCTTTTTGGGATTCATCGATTCATGGAAAATTCGTATGCAACTACTCATTTTTTATAAGCCCTATTTACTGTAATAACAATGGGAAAAAATTACCTGACCGTTTTCAAGATGGGAAAACCTTGAATTTTGAAGAACTTAAACGTAATTAAAGACACGTCAGAAGTCGGGAAAGCTCATTTCCAGCAATCTAGAAATCGAAATTTTCCCGGGGGAGGAATGTTGAAAAAGAGAAGAGAAAAATAAAGACAAGAATAAAAAGGAAGATATAATGAACAGATATCGCAATACCCCGGCCTGCAACCCCTTCTCCACTTCAAAAAGTGTCCATAGCGCATTTGATCTAAGCCGCCAGATATTCTCCGCAGTGGCGTAAGCACCGGGGGACAAGGAGAAAATATCCATCTGTGGAAAATCTTTCCCCATTGAATGCCCTTTTCACCCGGGAAAGTGCCTGAAAACCTAAAATTTTAAATCGCATATTTTGTTGAGGTAGGCCAATTTCCTCTAAAAATTGCACATTATTTAGGGAGTTTTGATCAATTCCGACGAAATTAGAATTAAAAAAACAAACATTTTTCGCGCGCTTCGCGCATTTTTTAATCTTCGA
>NW_022732486.1:0-3978 GCF_011630105.1 Anneissia japonica
TTGAGTTTAGGGACATGGATCAAATTATAGCACGAGGTGATTTATTTATTTATTTATTGAACATAATTTACAGGAATATAAACATATCAGGAGGATTTAACAGCCTATTTTGCAATACAATTAGCTTAAAGTATATAAAATATTAAGAAGTTGCATTAATAAAATTGATAATGACTTAATTGCAAATATGATAGAAAGATTAATCTAAAACAAAGACAGAAAACATTGTATTTAGTTATAATACATAGACAAATTTAAAGTCACTAGGTAAGTTAATAAAATTAATGATAAATGCCTTATCAATTATTAAAATAATGATTTGCAGGCTGTCCCGAGACGAAGTTGAGTTAAAATATCTGTTTTATGTACATCTACCTAGATTGTAGGCACTATTGACCGGCTCAGAGGCATGGCTGGAAATATTACCTGGCTTTTAACTAATCAAATGCCTGGAATCTATGTAGTCTGTATATAATTTGCATTATTTGAACATAATTTAAATATATTTTTGAAGCCCAGCCAATTTTTAAGACCAATCAATTTTCAAACTGCTATTGTTCTCTTTGCTAGTTGCTAACCAATTTGAATAATCTCTTTGTGTTATATTCCAGCAGTCTATGATTTTAACCGAACTGAGTTTATTGGTCTGAGATAAGATCAGCTTGTCTAAACTGTTACTTGTAATGTTTTGACAACAGGACACATCTAAAGATGTTAAGCATGGCATTTCATTGACTTTGAACATGTCATTTAAAACAGTGTCCGTTAGTTCACTGAGTTGAACCAGCTTTAACTTCTCAACAACACAACATGCGCATAAAAATCTGGTTAGCACTGGTTGTGTGATATTTCGTGGAGCCAATCCATTTCCCCCGACAGTTAACATTTTTAATTTTGGTAAACAAATTTTTTGTGATGGGCAGTCCTCATCTAGTTCTCCGTGGAATGATATTTTGGAGTCGTAGCAAGTTAAGTACAGCTCTATGAGATTTGGACATAACTGGGCTATTTTTAGAGGATTTAGTCCCTCAATATCCGCAAGAGCTAAGTGCTTTAGATTTGAGCCAATTTTTTTCAATGCCTGTAGTAAACCCACGAAGTCTACATTGCAGTTTCTGTTGCAAATAATCTTCAAATCTTGTAGCATAGACAAGCTTCCCATCTCGTAAAAGCACTTGTTATCGTAACCATAAACCTCGAGAACCTCGACCTTCACAAGGTGGGGGCATAGCATAAAACAATTACTTAGAACTCTGCTGGATGTGTGTGTATGTTCGTGTATAGTTAATGATCTAAAGTTAAAGGTTTTGTGCCCTGTATTGCAACTGCTCTGTTCTGCTTCGTAAACATCCTTCTCTGGTTTGCAACCTCCCTGTCCAGCCTGGATTAGCTCATCATACACAGCACTAAGACACTTCACCAAGTCCTGGTGTTTTAGTATTGTAACCCATGGAAGGCTACGGACAACCAAAGCTAAACCATTACACGATACACCTGTATAGTAGAGATCAAATCTTCGAAGGTTTTTATGAGTTCCTTTATTATTCACGCTGTCAATTAGTATGGACAGATCATCATCATATATCCGGCAGTGTGATAGAAAAAGTTCTTTAAGATTTGTGCAGTTTTTAAAAACTGCCCTAGCTGCCATTTTTACACACTTTGTCCCACTAAGATCTAGTGAAACAAGATTAGGATATGCCTCTGCAAGGGTAACTATTATTTCCTTCTTCACTTGTGTACATCCACTGAGATTTATAGACTTGAGATTCTGAAATTCAAAGGAAACCACTTTTAGCATAATTGTAGATATCTTTGGATGAATGAAAAAGTGATACATAATCACAATGATGTTTAGGACACAACCCACCTAGTAATGCTTCTTAAAAATTTTAAGTACTTAAACATTTGTCCCCACCTAGAGGAAGTAGTAGCTCCAGAATATAAGTACATTTGTTTGGAGGCCTTACAATTTTTTGGTGGAGGGTTTAGGGCTTGGGTGATGGCATGGTGGGGTTGGAGCCGTGGTGCATTTGACCTGTTTGATGGGGCCTTCTTTCTGATAGTGCCCAGTGGAAAAATGTGTATATGGACAGATGTTTTATCTACTGAATAAATGTTGTGGTATGTGCACATACCCTTCTGTGAAACTGGCACCACTACACAAGGGGGACCCAAGGAACTCAAGGGGCACCCAAGGAACCCCCAAGGAACCCAAGGGGCAGATGAGGTTGCACATTCTGTAAGCATTTGTTGTTTGGTGTTGTAAAAGCTCTAGAAACAAAAACTCAATAATCATATATTATTGATTACACACTGACAGTAGCTTTGACATACCTTGCACCTCGTAAGTACTGCATTAATGATGTCATCTTTCACTAGATGAGGACATCCGCTAAGGTTGAGATTCACAAGACTAGGATTTATCAATAAATACAAATATGGTCGTTTTAAATTGCGTTGACCAATCAAATGCTCTAACAACACCTCGCAGACAACTGAACCTTTGAAAGAAATCATTAAAAAATATTGTTTTTTAAACATGCATGAATTACTCCAATTATTATATACTCATATTAAACTTATAAATTAATTAAACCAAATATTAATTATTATGGCCGCCTCTTGTCAATGGTAACATCAGGCCTGACATATACCAAAATAAAAAAAAAAACTTTATTAACAAAAAGCTATTTAAAGTAAATATACAATATTGATCTATGAAAAGGGGAAAGCAGATACAATTTACAAGGAGGTAAGGGCAAATAGAAAAATTTATTAGATTATCACTCCCGCCCGCGTCAAAAAATCAGGAAATATTGCCGCATCAATTATTTCAACAGCATAAAAATAACAATGCAATTTTGTGACTTCAAATACATTTTCTTTAAAAAACTACATAATTAAACCAGTTTAAAAAAAAAAATCTCCCTCATCAATTTAAAAAAAAAAGAGTGATAATCTAATAATTTTTTTCTATGTGCCCTAAAAGTTAAAACCTCCTTGATCATGATTCATGAAATGTGAAAGAATTATGTTTTACAGTTGTGATGACAGACATTGATTATTAATTTGCTTTTTTCTTATCTTGCTTAAGAAATTACTCACTTATGTTATCAAATGGTCCAATGAAGTACTTGAAAGCTTTCATGACCTGAAAATTGTCTGCAAAATCCTTGCACCAGAAGTCCATGTTACTGCCTACCGCCTCAAGGCAAACCTGCTGTAAAGTCCATGGTGATCTGTATTCTGGCATCATTGATTGTTTGTAGCAAC
This sequence comes from Anneissia japonica, assembly GCF_011630105.1. Classification (NCBI taxonomy): domain Eukaryota; kingdom Metazoa; phylum Echinodermata; class Crinoidea; order Comatulida; family Comatulidae; genus Anneissia; species Anneissia japonica. The sequence continues at coordinate 3,277 of NW_022732486.1, forward strand.
TTAGTGGAGAGAATAAGAATTAGAAAACTTGCATGCAAGATAGCAGGGGCCCTACCCCTAGACTAGCCCTACGATACAAATCTATACAGCTATAACGAGGGCCTTCTACCTACAGTAGTCCTATCCCAACTCCCTGCGCCCAGCCTTGTAATTGAAAGGCATCCTAGGCCCCTAGCCTAGGCTAGGCATGTAAATCGTACTTTAGTAGTAAGCGGGCCTAGGTAGGCCTTTGTTAGGATTGAAAGTAACCACTAATTGATCCCCAAAGTTTTACCTATTTCTCACTTGTCAGCTTCAGGTCCAAACCTACCAAGGAGGTATAACAATTATTTTTATACTTGAAACCTACAATATATCTTATTTGTTTACATTTATTACACAATCAAATGCAACTTCCTCTGCTTGCCGCCCTCTATGTTGGATCTTGAAGTTTATCTAACTTGCTGCGTGAATTTAACACGAACCTTTCAGTTGGTTAACATGGACCTATTAATATATTTATTAATATTTTTTATTTATATTTAATATGGATTTACTTATTTTTTTTTTGGTATTATAAATTCTAATAAATAGTTAAAACCATATTTAAGGAGGGTAGCCCATACAACAAAGCTTTTCATTTGGGGCCTCACAAAATCATTACAATAAAGAGGTCCAATAAACGGATCCTTAGGTTTTTTTGAAAGGGGTATTTATTGCTAA
>NW_022732487.1:0-517 GCF_011630105.1 Anneissia japonica
AGGACTTGCTATAAAGTGGGGTTTGCTTGAACTATAAAAATCCCCTTCCTACGGGCCTGGTCATCATACTTGCAGTGTTTGATGGTACGTAACATCAGGTAAACCGGTACCAGCTGCTCTCGTCTGTCTACACGGGCTGTATGGACCAGTACACCCAGCAGCGTAGCGAGGTGTTGACGGGCCCCAGTGCAATATAGGCTACCGGGTAGCAGCTATGATGAGACCCTTTAATCAGCGTGACCACTCACAATTTTTGATATACCCAATGACTGGGTCGAAATTACCAAAGATTCAGCAAAAATTGCCCAAAATTACCCAAGCTTCCTGAAAATGCATTAAAATTTGAAAAAAACGTGTTTTTCGCATGTATAGTTTCCCGTTTAGTTCAATTTATAAACCATTTTTTATTGTAATTGTTTGTGTTAATTATTAAAATTAATATTCATGATAATGATAGAAAAATACGCTCTCAGTCGGCCAGTGTTATAAGTACATCAGTGATCAAGTTTTATTATGT
>NW_022732488.1:0-617 GCF_011630105.1 Anneissia japonica
CTTTCTATTGGTCCGAAATATATAATGTTTATATCTCGCCACAACCCTTTAAAACCATCAATTTTGAATAAGCACTTTTTGTAAGATTCATGTTACCACTTCCGACATTTATTTTATAATTTTCAAAATTATATTTGTTGCTTTTGTTTGATTTACTTTATTTTTTTAGTTTAAGTTCTTTGTTTTGTTTTGCATTAAGTTGTGTTTGTGTGTGCCTAGTTTTAAGCTTTCTTTTTGTTTGTAAAAACATAGATGAAAATCAGTTCTGAGTACTTATAGAATATATTATAATTTCCATAATTATTAATAAAAATAATCGCACAGACTTGGAACAACCAAATCTTTAAATCACTGGGCAGAGCCTTCTACCAAGGAACAAGTACACACTCTCATGCGCGCAGATCATGGGGAATGGGGAACAAGTCCCCTCCCACAATTTTCAAATGGGTTGGTCTCCAAATTTTCGACCACAATGTAATTGTATAAGTCAAGAAGATGCCTGAAAATGGTTGAAATGAACTGTATAAATGACCCAAGTTTTAAACGAAGGAGCCAAGTACAGCCAGCGTACATGATGATGAACTTTACTATATAAGAGTGTCATTTCCGGCCATCTA
>NW_022732489.1:0-639 GCF_011630105.1 Anneissia japonica
GAATTATCAGGAATTTAGCCAATAATACAAAAATTATTCCTATCAGTAAAACAATTCATAATAAAGTATATAAAATTGTGTAGACAATTTATGTCAACCAATATATACATTGGCTTATGTGTATTTATATATAGCTTACATGACATAATTATGTTATAAAATAAAAATGTAAGAATGTTACGCCAATTTGGGAAACCATAATTAATCTACCAGACTATTTTATTGTTTTTAGGGACCCTTGCCACTGAGCATATACTATCGAAGCACTTTCACAAACAACGCATTTACCTTTTTGACCTACAGTACATGCCTCCATTTTTATGATAAGAACCTTTTAGTAGTTTGTCGAAATAACACCAAAACCTTTGGTCATAGATCATTTTATTTTCAGCTGCTTTTCTTTGGAATTCCTTGCCCAAACATACTACTTAATCACCATCAGTTGCTGTTTTAACACAAAACTTAAGACGCACCTTTTTATTATAAAATGTTAGGCACATTTGATTTTTATTTCGGTTTAGTTGAAATTGGCGCTATATAAGTTATTATTCTTACTATTCTTATTATTTTATTAAAATTATTATTATTATTATTATTATTATTATTATTATTAATAAACAACATACAGTATTTTTAAAA
>NW_022732489.1:692-886 GCF_011630105.1 Anneissia japonica
ATATTCATATCTGTGAAACCATTCAGAATAAAATATCAAATTTTGTTAGCAATTCAATCAATATATACTGTGTATTGGCTTTTATGTATTAATATAATATGTACATGATATAATTTTGTTATGAATAGTTATTAAACTATATTAAGGCAATTTGGGAAACCATAATTTATCTACCAGACAATACTATTATTATG
>NW_022732490.1:0-1197 GCF_011630105.1 Anneissia japonica
TGTACTGTGATAGGGCTTCTATTTATTGTAAATTATTATTTACTAATAAGATAAGAGTGAGGACAAACTTACCTCGTAGGCACTTGTAATGCGTAGACGGTAAAATACCGGCATAAACAGGAAGGCAGAAGCATAACCAGTAAATATATAGCTGAATCCATACAGCAAGAACATGGATCCGTATATATAATTCTCAGCCGGGGTTCCAAGAACTGTGATAGCTGATATAAAACTAGCCACAAGCGAACACCCCACTGGAATCGGATTCATATCACGGTTGGCCATAAGAAATTCGTTTGTCGTCTTCTGACGACCGCCGCTTAGGGCATGGTAAACGCCGATGCCAGCAGAGATTATCAACATCAAAGAAAATATTATATAGTCAATAGGGGTAAAACGTGGAGAGTCTCCGTCCATCTTGTGTGATTGTCTTGAAGGGTTTGTTGTATACGCGTGGAACACAATTCCTCGTGGAATGAAATTTCCCTCGCCTTCCCAGATCAGAGGGCGGTATATAATATAAACATTCGAACCGATGTAACACCAATAATTGGTCAAGGTGTTTCAGTGGACAGATTTCTGGGACGTGCGAGATAGAGTGTGTTGTGAATTTTCTACCCGGCCCGTCGCGCCCCCCCCCCCTTCCCCTTGCTTATGGGCCTCTCCGTGTGCACTGCCGTGACTTTTAAGACCAGAAGTGCATATACACAGGTTGTTTTCATCTGGTCTCAGAGTCGGAGGAAGGATGCTACGAGCTGTTGAACTATTATGAAACTTTAAATGATACACCCAGCTTTTAGAAAGGCCTACACATCCGCATAGGCCTATTCGAGTTTTCTGACATCACCTTCCGGAGATGAAGCCTAGTTTTCATGCTCAGACGTCCCTCTTAAAAGGTTTTACAGAAGACTTCCTAAATTCAGCTCTCTTAAGCTAACTCTTACCAGTTTTTAATATCAAATTGTAAGTATTACCCAGTCATGGGTTCATGGAATGGAGATGTCATGATGAGAGTCCAAAAAAATCAATTTAGCAATATCCACATTGAAATAGAGACAAAACGAGTCATGAGTACGCCTGCCTTAATTGTAGGCCCTACGGGTGAGTTTAATGATAATGATGATGATGAGGATGATGGTGATTATGATGATGATATGACGATGAATGCTGATGATGGTGTAATTTCCGCAGGGGTGG
>NW_022732491.1:0-539 GCF_011630105.1 Anneissia japonica
ATAAGAAGGGGGCTTTCAAATTTTGTGCTTGTGCTTTTTGTATTTTTTTTTTTAATGTACTGTAATTTCTTTTTCATAATTTTGTTGGTCGAGTGCCACAGTAACAAAAGTACAAGTTCAATAAATTTTTATTATTATTAATGCTAGAATAAACCCTACTTTGAGCAATCGTAATGCCTTTCCTTACCATATATTTCTCACATACCATGAACTAAAGTGGGCAGCTGATTTTACAAACATAACATTACCTTAAACCCACTATATACATGACCACTACTGCTTCCCGGTCGCGGAATCCTCTTTTTATTCCCAACACAGTCACAGGAATAATACATTAGCAAAAAAAAAGTCAAAAATGAGTTATGATTATATATTGTGCTAAATATAATGTCATGAACCCCAACGGGCACAGCGATCATAAACTAAACTTTTAACTTTTCCCTTTCCCGAACAAGGGATGCTCCAGCTATTAAATCCAGGTGCCACACTGTAGTTGCAAGCTATGAAGGCACACTGACAACAAGGTTTGTAAACAAGGT
>NW_022732492.1:0-1012 GCF_011630105.1 Anneissia japonica
AAAGTCAAAGGACAACATATTAAAATCAATCTATACCTTCAGGACAACCGTGGTCTGGGTTTCATCTTTCTTTTGGTTCGCATACTGTTCTTCTAAATCGGGTGGTAGGCATTCATTCCTATCTTCACGGTATTTTATTGTTGACCCAGCTATCCAATGTTTGGCAAGATTTTGCAACAGCTTTTCGCTTTTTAATTTCCTGCTCCTTTCTCCCCATTTTTGAACACGTGCGCGCTCCAGTGTCGAGTACCGTATATATTCGTCTCAGGGTATTTCTGAGAGCGCTAGGAACGATTATACTTGTCTAAACCGGGGTGTCATTCTAGCATTTTGACTTCATTGCTATACACTGACATAACGGCTGGTAGTTAGGGGAAGATACACCTAGACGATAACGTGCATATAACGTGTGTATGTTTGTTGTGTTATGTTGCTGGCAGTACAAAAGATTGCGCCTGTGGAGTCAGCGCTCTAGTATTCTTAATATTGTTACTCATTTGTACATTCATACAATCTTAATACTGTACTGTTATGCGATTCATTTTATAATGATTCTCAGAACAAGGTCACATTTTTTTTGGTTATAATTAGTGGACGTTTTTTCGATTTGGGGGGTGTACGCATCTACAATTCTTTTTTGTGTCTATGGTAGCACAGAGCCTCTTATTAACTTTTCATATACTCCAAATAATAATTTGTTTTCATTGTTGAGAGCTTGAGTGTGATTTTGCCTGTTATACCATGAGTTAGAGTCATTTCTCTCCAACATTAAATACCTAATGTATTAGACAAAAAATATACTGTATTCATAAAACATTTGCGTTGTTGGTAATAGGAAGAGTCATGTACATTCGATAAATGGCTTTCAACTGAAACTTAAATGAGAAATACCGTCCTCAATGATTTTATTTGACAAAAACATGTAACATACCTAAATATGGTCATGATAATATCATATCATGACTATATATGGGCATACAACAGTTTTGATACTGTGGACAGAGCTTTATGA
>NW_022732493.1:0-575 GCF_011630105.1 Anneissia japonica
AGGCACAAATAAATATTTAAACAATCTTGTGGTATTGCCAACATAAATAGTCCTGTTGATATTGTATATAAGTATAACGGCTATAGTTGGTCGTAGGCCATGTGCAATACGGCTTATGTGCACTCGAAAGACCAGGGAACCACCAGAATGACCCCCCATTGGAACTCTTTGGACATTCGTGTGTTATTTAACCAAACAGAACATTATTTGTTTACATATTAGTATAAGGACATTGATCGAAGATAGATAGATATACGTTTTAAACAATTGGTTATGGTTCTTCAGAAAAAAATGAACCCATGACATAATGATTCAGTCAATTTGAACAATTCATTAAATGTACTGGTATTGAAAAAAGAGACAAACCACAATTCTTGTCAGTAAAATAAAAAAAAAAACTTAGTCTAACTTCAGATCTTGGATTAAAGAATATATTTAAAAAAAAATATTCCGCTGATATGAAATACGACTCGATAAAATCGTTTCCGATCCAAAAAGGACGCTTTCAAATTGTGCCCATAAGAAGAAAGAGAAAAAAAGCAACTTGATTTAAAAGATAAATTTGAGCAAAAATA
>NW_022732494.1:0-1289 GCF_011630105.1 Anneissia japonica
TGCACCAGAAAACCTAAACAACTAAACACTACTGTGGCTCTTGGATGATTTGATAAGTAGCAGTTTTCTTTACCCTGTCACATGTACAGTTTAAATCTATATGACTACAGTTATGCAAACGTACAAATGTGGACACTTTGACACAATTCAAGAAAGTTTTTTTATTCAATTTAAAATCTGAGAAGCATACACTTTTCTTTTTTAAATAGCATTGAGACTGCTATAATGTGGGTCCCAAGTCTCCTGAAAATTGCAAGTCTCTCCCGGAAATCAGGACGTCCTGCACCCTAACAAGAATGTTCTGGAAAATAACCCATCTCCAGCAAATTAATTAAATCTGCATGTTCTTACTATTGTATTACCCTTTACTGTCATTTGTCTCACAGAAGTCAGGAAATTAGATGTTCTAAGAAACCTTGTTTAAACAGATCTCCCGGAAATGGCTTCTTTCAACTTGGGACCCTGTATGTAGTCCCAATACATTAATAGTGTTTGTCTGTAAGGCTACTGTCTTTCCACTGCTGCATAAATGTTTCAATAAAACATTATTCTACTACACCACAAGGACAAACCATTAAAAAATCTGGATGAAGAGACAGTAACCAAAAGACATACATCATGACCAGTTTCTGATTTGAACCATATCTACTGAATTGGAAGCTACTGTAAATGCTTTACCACATGAGTGGATGGTTTTTAAATCAAAACTATTTAACATCTTGTGCGTGTCATACCACAATGTGGTCATCAACATATGGTATGCTAGCTTGGCATTACCACTGAATTTGTATATTGGCGATAGATTAAAATAAAGAAATTAAATAGCTATTATCTTTAATTAAACGCAGCTTCGCTCTTTGCACAAATCAGATGGTCTGTCTCCAATTATAGAGGGTCATGTTTCATAACAGTATTATAAAAATGGATTGGAAGATGAAACAGACCTGAAAGAAAAGTATATTACAATTCAGTGTTATCATATCATAAAATTTCATATTTAAAATAACTCATCCTCTGTTAGGCCTGCATAGGGTACTAATTTTATTTATTACAATAAAGCTTGATTGAGCTGTACAAGAATATATATTTAAAAAAAAATTCTCAGACTAGACTAGAAAAATTGGCCTGTGTAAGCATCAGTAAGTTGAGGTGTTGTGAGTGAAGTTGTAGTTGGTTTTATGAATTTTTGTTTTAAGATGACCAGGGTTATCTTTTTTTTCATTGAAAATTTAATTTGATGTGCAATGGTCATGTCCAAATACAAGGGGCTTGAGTTTTCTGAAGTTGGG
>NW_022732495.1:0-698 GCF_011630105.1 Anneissia japonica
GCTAAAAAATCTTTTTGGCAGGTACCATTAGATGAAGACTCTTCAAAGTTGACTACGTTCAACACACCCCTTGGCCGATACAGGTTTCTTAGAATGCCATATGGTATCAATAGTGGATCAGAAGTATTTCAACGCACAATGGAAATACTCTTTGAAGGATATCCTTGTGAGATAATTGTGAGACACTGTGTCAACTTTGAAGATTCTTCATCTAATGGTACCTGCCAAAAAAAAATTTTTAGCATCTAAGACCGTTAATACTGTGGCATTGGCTAAAGTTCTAGTTATTTCCTCAACAATTTTCATTGGGTGAAGGGGGTCTCTTCAGAGCACCATTTAAATCTCTTGAATCTATGCACAATCTAATTTCTTCAGTGTTCTTTTTTCTTGTTGCAACCATTGATAACACCCATGTTATTGCCTCTTCTACAGGAGTGATGACGCCAATTTTTGTCATTCGTTTAAGTTCTTTAATTACTTGGTGGTCTTACCACTAACGGTACGGTACTGAAGGGTCTACAGACATCTTATATTTCATCAGTAACTTGCCCAAATCGTCATCAAAAACTCTGTTAGTTCTGGAATATCTTGTGTTACGACATGCACCATGTTATCATTAACGTTTAGCAACTAAAGTTTTAGAGAATCTGCTAATCCAATTATGGGAGTGTAATCACCATCAAGAATTTCAGTTGGTG
>NW_022732496.1:0-798 GCF_011630105.1 Anneissia japonica
ATTTAAAATTATTTCTATCATGCTGACGTAGTGTCTAGTTAATTTAACCAATATATTTTGTTGCCATCTCTTGTTCTCCATATCTTATATTTAGATGTATACTTCATTTAATTTTGTATGTTTTTCTACTTGGAATAAATTTGAATTTGAATTTATCTGCTGTCTGTTTTTTAAGAGCAACAATAATAGAAAATAATAAAAACAAAATAATAATAATAATAATAATAATAATAATAATAATAATAATAATAATAATAATAATGAAAAGCACAGTAATTCAATATTTAATCTGTATAATTTTTTTTTGTAGTATTTAATTGTGTAATGTCTCATTTTGTTTTTTAATTATTCAGCTTCATTAAGGAACTTCTATGAGATTATCAGTGGCAATGACAGCTGAGGGGCTTTAAGTTCCACGTTCTGCTATTGGCCATGACTGAAGAAGACGAATCAATTTTTTCTATTTTTTTAAAATTTTTATTTTATGCTTGTTGATTGGTCCTATTTTATAATTAAAGATTGTCAAGAGATAGAATATTTAAAACTTGCTTCTATTGATTTATTTGAACATATGCTTTCAGATATAGAATTCTCCAACACGTTATGGCTACATCTTAAGTACAATGTGAATTAAATCAATTTTATTGAAATAATAAAAGTAGGTGTGTTGCCATTGTAGTTCACAAAAAGACCGGAAAAATCGCCAATATTTATTCTTTCTTAGTCAAACCATACTAGAAGCAGGCACACACTGCACGCTCGTCACCGCGGATGTAAATCCACGAAGAACGCAACACC
>NW_022732497.1:0-992 GCF_011630105.1 Anneissia japonica
TGTATACCTCTGCCCTACAGTGGCGTATCTAGGGATGCACACTCCCTCCAAAAACTACTCGCGCTTCCCCCACCCCCATAAGTCGCCCCACAAAAAAATCACTTGCAATTTGTTAAATATCCTGTTGACTTGGGCCCAAAAGTTAAATCAAACTGATTTACCTGATTTACCCGATCTTGAAGCTAAAGCACTAATGATTATTTGTCCCTCTGTCAGAGTCACTTAAATGTGGTTCAAACTTCTGGTGGTGATTTAGCCAGTGTTCTCAAATCCACAAATTCAACAGTATTCTATCTATTTGTCTTACTTTATGTTTATCCATCTGCTATTTATTACAGCACCTTTTACTACTGAATTCATTAAAAAATAAATTCATATAATGTGTGTATTATTATTATTAATAGGGCTACATGATAAAGGCTTTTCCTTGTTTTGTATGCCTTTATCCAATTCTTTATGATTTAATCATTTTATTTTATTACTTACAGTTGAGCTTGCCTAAAGTCGAATCCAAAATGATATTGAAAAATTGTTCGACTGATACAATTTGCTTACAGATTGTTAATTAATGGCAGTGTTCTCCCAAAGCTGTTTCAGTCGTCAATCTGGTAAAAATAACTGGCCAACCAGTAAAAATGTTGAGATTGTAAAATATTAAAACCACTGATTAGGCCTACTGTAGGTAGTCTAGTCTGGCCTTCTTTCATAAATGAATATCATTCCAGTCTATACCTAGGCTATGACCAATTTATTTGTTGTTGTTTTTTCAAGTCATTAAACCCCACTCAAAAGGCAGAACGACACATGCTTCGTGCATAGCTGAATTTTTATAGACAAATTTACCAGTAAAAATGTTTCAATTGGGAGAACACTGAATCGAAAGCATGTATAAATCGATTTAGAAATTATTCAAGAATAAGCAAAGTCGACTTAAGCAAGTTTACTGTAGGCCTATCGTTATATTTGAATTATTCATATATTATAATGTATTT
>NW_022732498.1:0-1791 GCF_011630105.1 Anneissia japonica
AAAGACATGAAATTTAAAGATTAATATATCCTGCCAAATAAACTATTCTGTTCCTGCTTAATTTAATCTTGTTTTAAACAGAAATCGGTTTCCATATCAGGTCCATAAATTACAACGTACACAGTGACTTGATACTGTTTTGCTAAATTATCTTATGCTTTCGCAATGGAACTGCTTCTAAAACAAGGGTCGTGGACTATAACATACTGTGCATAGACGTAACAGGGTCTTAAATATCGAGAATAATGCCTTCTCTACGTAACTGTTATTAAAGTTTGATAAAATCACTTTCAACAGCTACATGATTACAATAAGTTCTCCTCAGTGCTTGCAGCGGATACAATACAAAGTGTTGGACCTGTCATACAACTCACAGCACAATCTGGCTCCTGGTTACCTATCTGAGCTCGTGCAGATTTACCAGCACACGAGAGCTCAGGGACCCAATGTCAGCTCATGGTTCCCAAGACGAGAACATGGCGGGAGAGCTTTTACTGTGGAAGCTCCAACTTTGTGGAACTCATTACCAATCTCCATCGGAGTGTGTTACGGTACTTTAAAGACCAAGCTAAAGACCTTCCTTTTCCATAAACATTTTCATTAATTTAACATTATACAGTACTTTATTTATATGAGTTATATAAGAATGAACTATTATTATTATTATTACTATTATTATTATTATTATTATTATTATTATTATTATTATTATTATTATTATTATTATTATTATTATTATTATTATTATTATTATTATAAATTATACTATCGTATCCATTATGCCTCAGCACAGCGATGGTACACTTTCAATAGTTCCATTGAACAATTAACGAGCCAATCATATGCTCCAGATTTTTTTTTCTATAAAAGACCGTAACTTCGACGAAACACTGAAAATCGTGAAAGTCAAACTACAACTGAAGCGGTTACAATAACTCCGTGCATTACACCCTATTTCACTGAACAACATGACGTCAAAGCCACTGTGCATTTTGTTCTTGAGCATCCTCGCTCTTAATTTTCTAATGCCGGTAAGTTCTGTAAGGCCACTGGCCCTTATATTTTACAATATTTAGCTTATTTTACAGTATTTTGTGTTGGAAAATAATATGCTCTCTTTGCTAAGCAAAATGAATAAACACAATTTGCCACTTTAAGTGTTAATTCGATGTTAGTCATTAATGAATAAAATGTATCCATGTAAGGAAAATTAACATTCATAACATTTTAAAATAAAAACATTTTTGTGCTGCTTAGAATGGACAAATTAATGATGCTTTGCCTCTATCCGCCCAGAAGATAAATGGGTACCCGGTACCATGTTGGGTAGTATGCTTCTACGCTGAATACAAAATCAGAATTTAGTACAACTATAGAATTTAGTATTTAAGCATGTTAACCTCAATGAAAATGGTTTCTTGAGAGTCGCGATTTTGAAAAAAATGCTGGAAGAGAAATACTGTACTATAGCCAATGGAGGATGATGCATCTAAACCACTCCTCTGTATACTTTTCATTGTATCATATTTTTGCCATACTGTATGTCTATTTAAGAAAATAACCATAATTATATTACTTTAGATTATTACGCGATTTCTAAGGAGTAATTTTATTTCAATAGTTATGTACTTTTTCTCTTTTATGTAGGAGGACACATTAGCAACAAATGCAGAAGGTAAGTTAAACAATTTTAAGGAATTAATTAAATTTACTGCCACCTAAATCAACTTGAATTTATATATATATATATATATATATATATATATATATGTATATATATGATAATTATAT